>NC_090889.1:49588730-49606230 GCF_036669925.1 Montipora capricornis
TCTGGTGTTCGTTAAATTGTTTTTGTTCAGTGAAATTTGTCACAGTGAGTGATACATCAGTGAAAGGAGTTTTTTCTAAAGTTTTTTGCCGTGTATAAAGTGCTTTCGTTTTTCTACTAGTTCCGTCGACGATGCCTTGTTCTTCAGATTTTGAGTTTAGACTTGCAATCTGCTTGCCCAGCTTTTGTAACTGTTAACCGATTTTAGATCTGACCTCTTCGATTCTTCTTTCACAGGAAAGTTTGGCTTCCTTTGTTAGATACTTGGATTTGTGTTCTAAATCCTGCAGCTGAATAACATTCTTGTTTAATGCGACCGAGTTCATCAAAATCTGACTTTCTATTTTGTTATTAAATTCGCGTTGAGCTTTCATGAAAGCTACAAACTCTTCATAACAGTCGTCATGTGCAGATTTCAAAAGATCAGAATTAGCAACTATCACCTCTGTATCTTCTACCCTAGATTTTGATGTCTCTGAAGCAACTTGATCTTGTTCTTTAAATACGCTTCCATTTTTGATAATATCCATAAGCTTGCTTGAGTATTCATCTCTTAATTGGCCTTGTATTTGTAGCGTTTTTGTGCTTGGATAGAAGTTGACTGTTACGGTTTCGAATTTTAAAATCTTGCCACTTCATTTCACAGACTCTCTATCTTTCCTTCTAATTCAGCTATCCAAAAGTTTTTTGTGTGTTGAGATCACCATTCCATTTGAACTGCTTCTCTTTTGAGTTAAAATTTAGATCATCACAGAGATTTATTGGCACCGTGCTTGCCGCCATGACACCATGACCCTTATATGCACAAGGGAATCCTACCTCGGTTGTCAGAGTAAACACTGAAAGCCCCAAAATAGCATGCGGCTAAAAACTTGAACTTGACTTAATTTTTTTCTGTCCACCTTCACTGTTTGGTGTTTCAGACGGCCATGTTTGTTTAAGTGGTCGCTCAGACTGGCTTCGGCGCCATTTTCAAAATTTTGTTTCTTCTTTGTTGTTACATAACATGTATCACCGTAGCAACACAAGACTTTTTTTTCTTTCTTGTCCTCTTGTGCGCTTCCACGTCTTATAGGTAATAATAATAATGATCTTTATTTCTTAAGATAAAAATACATATCCTAAGTTACAATTAATAAGAAAGAAAAAATATAAACTCTAGAAACTATTTACATATCATATCTAAAAATTATTCTGTTACTAAGAACGTTCTTAAATCTGTCAGTGTGGATCCTTGGGACAGAGACTGACGCATTTCTAAGATTGTACCTCGTTTTCTTTTCCTTAGGTAAAAACTGGAAGAACAGACATTCGGGGTCGTTTGATCTTTTTTTGTTAAGTGCCTTTTTCTGCCTTCTCTAGCAAGTCCCTAATTTTACGTATAGTTTCTTTTCATATGCCGGTCTAACAAAATATTCTGTATTACAGAAAGGTCGGAATCTGAGGCACCATAAACCGACAGAGCGTAAGAAAAATTTGGTAAAACTATTGCCTTAAAAAGGTGATCTACTTCCTCCTGGGACATTCCTTCCTTACGTAAAGATCCTAATACGAATAATGACTTGTTCGCCTTAATTACCTTTGTGTGAACGTGACTACTGTATTTACAATTTTGTTGGAAAGTAACACCTTATATGGATAACTCTGCCCACTGCAGTATATTACTAACTGGCTTAATGTCCTGACTGAAACCTTTCTTACGGAAAATAATGTCCTTGCATTTTGTTGGATTGCATGTCATGCGATTACGGCTGGACCAGCTAAGAAACTGATCCACCAAGTCAGTGCGACACTGGCCGTTTCCCCAAAAAGGGACAATAATTGTAGAATAATCAGCATATTTAAACAAGACTGGGCGATCTTCTAGATTGAGGACTCCAAAGCCTGACCGGTGGATACCTCCAAAGCACTGTCAATGGGAGAGGGATCCAGAACCCCCTCCCCAACCAGCAACGGCTGGCTCACTCACTCGTCAAGCTCGTTGTCCCAAACATTCACACACATGGATTCGGGACTGGCAGGAAACACAGATGTGTCAGCACCCAAAACAGAACTGGAGCACTTCGAAAGAGACGCAGAACCCACACCCCAGAAACAATGCCTACCCTGGGAGCCAGAACCGCTGGAGAGGAAGTACCAGGCACAACAGACACAACTGCAAGCTCAATAGAGCCAGGCAACATCGGATGCAACCTCCTCATTAACATCTTTCTCAACATCATTATCAACATCATTATCACTGTCCTCATCATCATCTTCAACATTATTATTGCCAGGGTTGCCCGGCACAAACCACACATGCTTCGGACAATGTCGCACAAAATGCCCAGTCTCATGGCATCCTCTACACTGGCCCTTCAAGGGGCAAACAGCCACCTTATGGTTAATGTTACAGATGTCGCAGACAAGGGGTTGTTCCTTGTACCAAACACAGCAGTTCACTCCATCAATTACAATATTACAAGGAATTTCATGCTTGTGCACCATTCGCATAAGGCGGGAACCAGTATGAACACCAGGTACATTCAACCACTGCTGGTGTTGAATTTCTTTAATGTCCCCAAAAACTTTTAATGCCTCCCTAACCCAGTCATTATGCACTTCAAAAGGAAACAGATAAACCACGACAAAAGTGACGGGGGATGATACAACCACGTCACAACGGACGTCACCAAAAGAAATGAACTCGGCCTTCTCATAGGTCTTTTTGTAGACAGGATAAATAAATGAAACATGGATAATACCCCCCGGACAGACCTGGATTGAATCGACCAGGCCAGCCAGAGAGTCAGCAATGATGCCGGCAACCCTGGCATGGGCAGTCCCAGCCGGGAAGCCGGACTTTATGGTAACAGTATGCGTGTTATGCGGAACAATTATGGACAAATATTTTAAATTCTTTTTTAAATTCCTAGTACAATATTTTAAAAGTAAACCTAAGATTAAACCTTAAGCAGTTAAAGGACTAATATTAAATAATGATTTTCACCTTTACATATCACACTAATATTCCAAAAATTTTCTCACTCAAATATTAAGATATACAAATGTAACATGAACCACACTAATATTGGAGATAAATACCCAATTAAAACACTAAATAGTCACTTGCTTAAAGAGTAACTAATCAAATATTTTATTAAAAAGGTCCCACACTAATTTATCACTCCAATAGCCAAGAAAAAAAACCCCTTGACCAAATTGATCAAAGAGAAACTATGGAAAGAGCAACAAATGAACCAAATAATTAACACAAGGAAGACCACTTTTCAAAAGAGCAATTAAGCAAAAAAACTTTAACAATTCAATACAACACTAATAAATTCCAAGGAAAATTTTGCTTATGGAGCAACCAAAAAAGTAAAAAAACACCAAAATATGATAAAACCACACAAGAAAAGAAAAAAAGACACTTCAAAGATGTCCTAAATGAAGTGCCAAACAAATAACAAAGTGTGGGCTCACAGAACCCTGGAAGCAAAAGAAAAGAACCAGAAAAGACTTGACTTACCCCGGGTTACCGCAGAATGTGGAGTATAATTTCCCTGGAGGGTCACTGAAAAGAAAAACCAATAAACACAAGGAAAGCCACACCACACTCCAAAAAATTAAAAAAAGCCCAGGCCACACTCCGAAATGAAGGTTTCCCAGCAGAAAACGAAGATTACCGTTCAGGGTTTGACTTTTCACAACCAAACCTTCGTTCATGTATGTAAGACTTCCTTATCTACCTTGTTGACCTTTGTTGTCATCTCAAACTTTCCATTGACACTTGCAACATTCACGGTGTATTTTGGTACTTTCTGGATTGAAGAGCAAAGCATCATTTCTATCTGTTATGCTCAGCATGTGCTGGAAGCTTGTTAAGCCGTTTGACTAGAGCTGCTGACATACACATGTATGAACTACCAGCACCTGTGTCCAGTAATGCTCGACACTTGATGCCATCGACCACCACCACTGGATAGATGACCGAACCCTCATGATCACCTGTCACTAGCATCATCTGATTGTTGCTCGGCAACCTGTCGCAAATGGATGCGTGATGCCTGTTGTCACAGCACTGAAAGGCATTCTTGCTGCAACAGTCTTAGCTTGATGTCTCATGCAGTTAAAGCACCGATGCGAAAAGCTTAGTCCTGAAGACCATATGCTTAGAGTTGTTTCCAAACCGTCAATGGGTTGTGAAAGGAATTCAGCAGAGTCGAACGACAAGCTTGCGTTAAGTGAAAGCACTAATAAGTATTGCAAAGAACGAAAGAATTCTCCCGATTCGTAATGGGTGAGCTGGTTTCTCACCAACATTTTTATAGACCTCAAAACATGTCACGCTAGTGACAGGAATGTCCTAAGCCCATAATAATTACCATATATGAAGTACCTACCTGCCCATTTTTGGCAACCCGCTGACCAGCTTTTGAAAGTTCGATTTATATATCTTTGTACGGTACGTTTGATTTATATGTATGCGGTGGGATTGATATTTGTGAAAGTTTGATTTATTTTTGCACAGTTGAATTGATATTTGTGTAAGTTCAATTTATATGTATGCACTTCGATTTATTTTTTGCTGTTTTTGATATTAAATGAACGAGTTTCCTTTTATTTGTGCGTGTTTAATATTGTATGAACATGTTTTGAAGATTTTGTCTGTAATGGAACGCCATAGCTAAGCTCACTATGCTAGGGTGGGCGATGATGTCCTCCGGTAAGGAAGCAGGCCTCTCTAACGTTTACTTCACGAAATCATCAGCAGCAGGCTATGAGCAACTCTGCAATTTAGATGTCTTAGGACGTGAAGATAAATCAGAAACAGATCAGGGGAGAGTGTATGGTGAATTCATCGAGCAGCTACACAAAAATTGAAGAAGGTTGGTATGAAAGTGGGTTGTTGTGGAAGCCGGGTCATGGTCGTCTACTCAGAAACGAACATGGTAGCATTGCAAGACCAGAAAGTCTAGTGAGGAAGTTGCAGCGAGATCCAGACATGATTGACAAGTACGTTGGCATCATTCAATAACGGTCAAAAGAAGGGATATTCGAGTGGTAGAGAAATCCAATGAGAGGGTGCTCTACATCCCACATAAACCTGTGAAAAGGGAAACAGCAACAACAACAAAACGTAGAATTGTATGTGACGTGTCAGCTAAACCAAATGAAGGGAGTCCATCATTAAATAAGAATTTGGAGACAGGCCCCCGTCTTCACAACCTCTTGTGGAATGTACTTGCCTTAACAGCAGATGGCAAACAAGCCTTCCTACAGGTACAAATTACAATTGAGGATAGTGATAACCTACATTTCCACTGGATCCAAAACTAGGACCCTTCCGCAATTGAGGTGTTGAGATTTACATGAGTGCGCTTTGGGTTGATACAGTCACCATTCTTATTACCAGGAACATTGAAGTTGCACTTTGAAAACGTAAGGGAGAGGTACCCGCAGAGGTTAAAGAGATTTTGAGAAGTCTATATGTCAATGATGTCATTACACTACAAATGAGGTCCAGGGCTTGGGGAGGCCAAATTTACCATGCATAAGTGGAACTCTAATGATGCTTAGCTAGAGAGTGAGAGGGTTGTTTCCGTTGATGAGCAGCAGAGTTATGCAAAACAACAGTTTGGAGTTATAGAAGGTGAAACCAATATGTTGGGACTCCTGTGGAACAAGAGGGAGGACTTCATTGCCGTGGCTTTTCCCGAAGAACCTGTTGACACAACGAAGAGAGGGATTCTACGATTCTTAGCTGCAGTGTATGACCCGCTTGGGACTGCCTCGTTTATAATGCTGGCGGGGAAGTTTGATCAGATTTTGTATATGGGCATTTGACCTCGAGTCGGGTCCATTGAGCTTGAATAGCTATTTGAATACCAGACCCAATCGCGCTTGAGATTCCAAGCTTGATGAAGTGGACATCAAGCTCCACAACCATCGAGCTCGACATCATATTCATGGAAGAGAATGACTACATAGAGGTCCATAACATACCCAGCACGATGGAAGTCGGGCTCAGTTCATACAAGGGCATATATGTTTGCCCGGGGGGGAAGCTGACCAATATCGAGCTCGAAAATCGTAGACTGTTGCTGTAATGAAGAAAGAAAAGAGACAAAAGAGAAAAAAAATAAACATAAAAAAAAGGAATAGAACTGTCCAGCTTCGTATGTAATTCGGTAATTCATAAACTGTTAACTACATTAATTTGTTATTTATTATCGTACTTTTTCACTTCTTTCAAAGCGCAAATTTACTGGAAATCAGGAATGGAATAAGTTATGATGATTAGTTCATTCTTTCTTGTTCTTGATTGGTTTACTTCCCGCGTACCGCGTGCATAACTCAATATATGGTAAACTGCTAAGAACATTTAAGGTGGTTCATACTGGTTTTAACAATTTGGCAGGAATGTGTTATTGGAAAGATCAACTCTACAACACTGTTTGAGTTAATTGCAATGTTATGGTACCATATGGAAATGGGGGTCACCAATTTATATTTTGAGATATATGTGTTTAAAGACGAAATATAGGCTGTTTTTAGATGGCTCTTTTGCTGCCATGGTAACCTGACACGTCACATTAATGAGTGCATATTGTTAAGTATCTAGTGGTCTTTCATATGGCATCATAACATTACTTTTAAGTGGAAAAGTTTGGTAAATTTAATCTTTCCAAATTGTAGTTTGTTGAAAGTATCAAACTGGTGTGAGCCTTCTTAAGAAGGCCAGGGCAAAATATTCTGTATAAGTTTCATTCAAATCAAGAAAGTTATCAGCAAACAAAGAAAATCCCATAAGAATCACAGAAAAACGCCTCATGTTGGGAAAAGGGCGGGGGTTAGAAGGGGGCGTCATTGCGTTATTTTGACTGGCGATAACTCGGGAAGAAAGGATTTTGAACGTACATTAGCCTTTGCTGAGACAGACTAAAATCTAAAATGTTTTATAACTCGGAATATGACTTAAGAAATACACATCATGGCGAGAATCGGCTCTGAAAGCGTGGGCCAATTATTTTTCTACATGAACGTAGAGTTTTGGGTATTTACTTGGACGAAATTCGTATTATTATATCAAGATCTTTTACCTTTAGTAGTTTATCCTTTTCGATTTACACAAGGACCTCTTATACAAGTTGTTTGTTGCCAAATGTGGGTTAGGTCTGACAGGAAACCACAATAACCCCTAAATAATGTCTCTGTGAAATGTTGCTTGGACGTATGAACTAACATCCTGTGTCTATTTCACATTCCTTTGCTGGTGGTCTAAACCGTTTATTAACGTCCTACTACCAAAAGTTGTTACTGCATTAACTAGATTAACCATTTGTTTATTCAATTCACTGTTCATTATTTTTTCGCTCGTTCATGCATTCAATCTTCTTTCATCCATTCATCCAAGGTTACTTACCATAATCAGAATGTAGCCTTTGCAGTCTTTGGTCATTTTACTTATACACTCATTCATGCGAATTCTCTATACTGTTATCCACCCTTGGCTTTTTTTCCGCATGTTCATCCATATCTGCTTTGACCTGTCTTTCACACCCATTTTTCTTCTTGTTTTTCCTCTTCTTTCCAACTCCGTCTTCAAAATAAAAAAAACAACAAGGAATAAGTGATTACCCTGCTGTGAGATTTTCCTGATTTGTAGTGTCCCACACTAGTTTGCAATTAGTGAACGAAAAAATAGACATTTACCTCCAAGAACCTAGTCCTCCACTGTTTCTTCAAGAGTTTCAATAGACTGGGACTGGTAACATGGGAGTGAAAACGTGTTTCCCCGAGCTCCCTGAATTGTCGCGGAAATTTTATAGTTTTTTAATGCCAGGCAAACGCAAAAACGGGTCAAAATGTTCCAAAGACTCTTTGCCATCTCCAGACGAAAAAAATCAAAAGACGAAGCAGCAAAGGCACACTCAATTTCTTTGGAGACTGACGAAGTGTTCCAAGCTTTAGAAATGGCGGAAGGTTTAGGGAAGAAGCTTAAAAAATTAGAAAAGCTTGATACTATAGAAAGCTGCTTGAACCAGATACACACAACACTGGCAAGTATTGAAGAAAATGTAAGCAGGCTGGATTCGGAAGTTGAAGATCTCAAAATGAAGATCAAGCAGCTTGGCTCAACAGTCAATGAATTGAAAGAAAGTATGATGAGGACATATCCGGCTTAAATTTGCAAACAAAAAGTTACAGCAGGGTGCTTGTGAGCTCCAGAAACAACTTCTTTACATGGAGACTTACTCAAGGAGGGAAAATGTAAAATTCGTGGGACTACTAGAAGAGCAAGTTGACAACATGAACGGTGATGACGAAGATGACAATGGTGCACAAGCAAAATTAGGCATTATCTTTAAATTTCTGAAACATCGACTTAAGATTCCAAATGTGCGAGAAAGAATTGAATCCCAAAGACTTCATTGCTTAGGAAAACGAAAAAATGGAACCTGGCGTCCGATTATTGCACGATTTTTACGCTATGGGGATAAGGAACTAGTGGTGGATCAGGCCTGGAAACATCTGAAGGACACAGATTTTCATGTCTACGAAGACATTCCAAAATTGTTGTACGACTCGAGGAAAGGACAAATGAAGAAGTTGCAGAAGGCCAGGGAAAAAGGCTTTACCGCCTATTTTAGTAAAGCTCAGCCCAACAAACTGTATGTCAACGGAAGTACATTGCCACTGGTGATCCAATAGAGTGATATCCTTTTCAATAATAAGTTTTTCCCGCAAATGCTATAGAATTTATTTGCTACTACTTTTCCACTTATTTAATGTGTAACGATTTCAGGGAGTTTCTATATTTAGGAACATCGATTGCCTATTACCAAAGGCGACGGGACCCAAAAGGATTTATTACTGTAATATGTGTCTGTATCTGTGTTTATGTTCTCTGTGTGTTATCCATCCTTTTCATGTACTTTGTACACTTTGCAAATATCTAGGCCTAGTAGTTATGATGCTAATTTGCATAGCTGCTATCCTGACACTCTCAACAAAGGATTTCCTTTCTCACCTTTTCACCACTGATGCAACCTGATGATATGGTAATTTGCTCCCTAAACGTCAGAGGTTTGTCAAACAATACTAAACGGAGAGAAACGATTTTATGGTTAAAGAAAAAAATATTCTCAATTTTTTTTTTTTGCAAGAGGTGCATAGCACAAAGGAGACAGAACCTTATTGGCACTCTGAATGGGGATATTCAACTATTTTTACAACCTTCTCAAGCTCTAGGGCTGGCGTTGCCATACTGTTCAACAACAATTTTCAATTTGAAATTCTGAAACATTTTGCGGACCCCGAAGGGAGGTTTATCGTTACAGACATAGATACTGGGGACAAAATTGTGACACTAGTAAACATCTACGTGCCTAACGAGGACAATCCAGCCTTCTTTAGAAACGTGTGGGACAAGCTTTGCTCTTTTGAATGCGATTTTATAGTCCTAGCTGGCGACTTCAATTTAGTTTGTGACGTTTCTAAAGACAAAAAAGGGGGTGTTGCCACAGCAAACTTGAAATGTAAAGAAGAAGTAGATGCTATCAGAGAAGATTTCGAAGTGGCTGATATTTGGCGTGTACTATACCCTTGCTTTTTTATGTACCAGCAAGTCTAAATTACGTGTATTTCAATTTAAACTCTTGCATGGAAAAGTGGCAATGAACTGTTTCCTTTTTAAAATTGGAATCAAATCTAATGATCAATGCAGTTTCTGCAAAGAAAGCTCGAAAACTCTTTTCCACCTCTCTTGGGAGTGTCCTTTTGTTAAATCCTTTTGGAATGAAATTAGTAACTGGATGAAAAACAGCTCTTGCTTTCTTAAGGAAGAATTCTCCTTTTTGTCTTGTATTGGCCTCGTGAACGATACTACAAACCTGCTTTTTCATTATGCGCTTTTAATCGCTAGATATCACATCTACTCTCCAAACAAAAAGATCTTAACCCTTCGTGGGAACTCTTTTTTTTTTTTTGTCTGGATTATGAAAGACGTTATGCCATTAAAACTGGGATTTTCAGAAAATTTAATGCAAAGTGGGGAGCTTTTATTCGGGAAAATGATTTTTAGTCTTTTATTTCCTTTGCCGAGATGTAAGGAGAGCAGCTTTTTGCGTCAACTCTTTGGAGACTCTTTTGATGTTTATACACGGATAATCAGAAGTGTGTAATGCGTGTGGGTGTGTGTGTGGGTGTGCGTGAGTATGCAGGGACTACTTAAGTTATTTTGGCTACTCTGTACTATAGATCTGTATTGTTAAGTAATTACTGTACAGTAGCAATGTAATCATGTATTTATATGCTTTATATGTAAGTAATGTAAATCAGTGATGTAAATTCATTAATTCATTTACAAAAAAATAGATTTCAATAGAGCATGTGAGTAATGGCCCAAATGTCACCTAAAACAAGAAAAGCTCACTGGAAGTATGACAATGGCAAAAAGACAACTAGGTGTCTTTACTCCTTATCTTACTTCCACTGATTTCATAGCTAGAGTGTTCAATTCAATCATGTCTGAACCAATCCAATCCAACCAGCCCAAAATACTTCAGTCCAAGATAAATCAGACAAGACCGCTCCAGCCGGTCCAGACCAATCCAATCCTGCTGGTTTGAAACAAACCAGTCCTGCCGGTCTGAACAACGGCTCTTCAGGAGTCACACCAAGGTTTATTGTAAGCTATCGTGATGCAGCACGTCTAGAGAATTACATGAGAGACGTAACTAAAGAGTCATCAGATGATTATATTGCAATCAAGTGTCACGTGACTTACGAAGTAAACGAGCTATTTATAACATATTGTAACACAGTCCAGCTGTATGCACCTCTTCATCAACCACAACCATGTGTAATAGTCCCAGATCAGCTGTTCTTCCTTCCTGCCTGTTTACAGTAGCTTCTCCTCCTATGTGAATGAATCAATGAATAAACAAATAAATAAGGGGAAATATTCAGAAAAATTGGAGACAAAAATAATTTGAATGGAAATGTTACAAGAGTTCTTTCTTTACATCATTTGAAAGGATGAAACATCATGCTTGAAAAGGAAATATTGGACCATCACTATATAAAAATAGTGCCCACAAAGGAATCTGAGTCCATCTGTTGTCGGTCAAATTCATTCTCAAGTTGAATCCGTTTTTGCCTACATGTAGGTTAAATTGGTGATCCTCATTTAAAACCGATAAAGACGGATTTAACCTGAGAATGGATTTTACTGGCAACATATCCATTGCCTTCCTGTGCTATTCTTCAGCCTGGGAAGTTTTGCACCCAGAGAGTCTTGCTTGGAAGGAGGGATGATATCAGAATAAGGATCATATTGCTTAATACACTACAAATTTAGTAGCTGTGTTTTTCCAGGGTCAGTGTTTTGCTTGCAAAATCTACTGCTTGCAATAGTAAAGGCTTACAGTGTTCAGGAACCGGCTCTTCAACTCTTAAGATCATATCTGCATGGTCGCAAGCAAAGGGTGATATGCAATCACAAGTGCTCTAGCTGGTCAACGGTACGATGTTGCGTTCCGCAGGGAAGTCTCCTCAGTCCTCTACTATTTAAGAGGAAATGTCCACTAAAACCGAGCGAAAATAAAAAAGGTTGGCACATGATGAAAAAAACAAATTCTTCATATTTCGTACAAAGATAGCCTATCATACTGTAAGAAACGTGGTGGGATTTTTTTCTTGAAAGATTTATTTTAATTCCCGAAAATGACGAAATTCTGTTCGGCCCCTGCGATCAGAGAAAACGCCGCCATTTTAGCGTAAGATGCTAAATTCAAATCAATCCCCATTTGCAGGTCGCATCGCTTTTAACCTCACATTTGTGCCCAGAAACTTTTTTAATACGTGTCAACGAGTAATTCGAGCCTAAACATTTACTTCTGTGTCGAAACGGAAATTCAGGGAAAGCCGTGAAAAATTAGCAAAATTTTGCGTGGTCAAAATTCCCGGCTCGGTGCATTTTTTCAGAAGGAAATATCCATTCCCGGTAAAATAGCAAATCGCCCGAAATTTTTAGATTTAGTTAGTAGAAACGTTGGTCTTAATCCGGATATACAAATTAGCGCCGGGCTTTTTATCAGCGCCGACTATCAACACCCTCAAAATCGGCAAAGTCACAGCCTTCAACTTGCTTAAATGGTGTCATGGAAGTCAAGCCGTGACTTCTGCCACTTCTTTTCAGTTGCTCATGATATCTTTCGTTTTTTAATTATTGGCGTATTATGAATGCAATTGCAAGATTTAAAGGGCTTTTTACACTTGAACTAACATGTAGAAAACATATTTGCGTGTATATTTAATTTAAAGTGAGGAATGAAGAGCGACTTATCATTATCAATTTCACAGTAATCCTGCGCTTGTTTTTCATCTTTATTTGGAAGCATCAAGCCTAAAAAATAAATTATGTGCGAAATGAAGGAAACAAACTTTACGTTGTCGTTGTGGTAAAATAAATTCTGATTTCAACCTGCATTCAACCTGTTAAGGTTGAAATCAGAATTTATTAAAAACCTTAAGGATGTCACGCAAGGATTTGGACGTAATAAACCCCAGTCAGGCTCTCCTAATGGAGACAAAAAATTGAGCCCTGCTGTTTTAAACTGTAGTCCTAACTGTTTCGCGATATAAGTGAGTTCTGAATACACGAAAGTAGCATATCGGGTCCCTTCAGTAAAACGCTGCGCACGTACTAGATATTCGATTAAGTTCAACTTTAAAAAAGAATAAAATCGTCAGCGCTTAAAGAACCGTGACAAACTGAGATGCAATAACGAGGACGAGAACGGCCAACGGGAAGTTTGGGGAAAAAGCTGTCAAAAAGTGCCATCAACTATATTGCACGCACAACATAAAACGTTCAAAGAGAGCAGTCATAAGACTGCGCAGAACAAAATGCTATCCCATTAATCCAGGCGATGTTACAGTTTTTGGCAATTTTAAGGATTTTAAACCCCACCAAATCGCAAGTATGAAAGTCCAATGTCGCGTTTTTTTAAACTCGTATACAGAACTGCGTATTGTGAAAACAATTTGCAAATGTTATCTTGAAATTCCTTATCATACATTGCATTGTGAAATAATACAGAATCACGGGCAGCAAAGAAGCGAAAACTTGACCAGAACTTTGAAAAGAAAATGTCGAATTCTGGTTTGGATATAATTTACTTAATCCAATACATACTACTTTAATCATAGCTGCTTACAAGTACACTTATCACTGAGCGTTTTTAATTTTTCGATGTACAGTTTCGGGCGCCTAACCTTGATGTAGTCAACAGCGATACAAAAGTGACAACACATCTCTCTTAGGATTGGGATTACAAGGGTGTTTAGTTTCCCTTTAGAGGACAGTTCGCAAAGGTTGAAAGAGTCAAACACAATCGGGTGCCTTGGTGTGAGATCGTCAACCACTTGGGATATCATGGTATCAATGTCAGCCTCGTATCCAGCAGCTTCCATCACCTCGATTTCAGCTTCTTCGTCAGGGAGAGTTTTCTTGGACGCAAGACGTGAAAAGAACCCTCCTATTTGACTGGCTGTCAGGAAGTCGTCACTGGAACATCCTGGTACCATTGATATCTTTTGCATGCATCATAGATCGAGCCACTGATGCTGGATCAGCTTTTTGCCCTGTCATCTCTCCGAGTTTGAACTTTTTGGTAAGATATGACCGTTGTGCAACAGTGAACCTAGTACGTCGAGGTCCAGTTACCTTCAGCGCCCAGCCGATATCCAGATTTCGTGCACTTGCGTGTTTGGTAGGGACACTTAACGACGGGTACCATAGTGGCTCCTTGTCCTTCGAGTTGTTCTGCATATTGGACAGCAGCTTTTTCGTATAAGGTTTCATGCTCAAGGGTATATTGGTGCCTACCATAGTCCAAGTGACGAAGCACTGAGGAATGCCTAATGAACCTTTATATACATTCGTCCTCCGGACAAGCAAAAAGGCTAGTCGAAGCATCTTCCCCTCCCGAGCCTGTGGATTCTTTTTCATCCCCTGAGGGCTTCGGGGAAGCAGTTCGCCCTTTTATCGATGAAAAATTACTTCGGTGTACTTGGGCTACCACAAGGGCCGGTAAAGCGCCTGAACCTTGTCCAGAAGACTGCTGTTGATACACGATCTTACCCGGACAGATCCCATATGCCCTCCACACGCGAATCCCCTCAGCTGAATACTCTATGTTGGATAAAAGGCTTACACCATCTATCTTGAATGCTGGGGTTTCCACGATTGTAAACGGTTCACAAAGCGTGACATTAAGTGAAGGCACTCCACCGAAAGATACCATGGCTTTGAACATCTGTTCTGGTGTCTCGATGTCATTCCCTGAATTTAGGAAGACTCTCATGTGAGACTTGATGGTCGCTGCCTTGCGGTCACACGCACCCTTTTCTCCCTGTGGATCTGAAAAGTCAAGCCTCTTGAGTACGATGCCCTCCTTTTGGCCTAATTTGCTTGAGCTAATAATGACGTGCCCGCAGTGATAGCAGCCGGCATTGTCTTGCTGATAGTGGACAGTTGTCGAGCTTGACATGATGGATTTCAGCTGCTGGATTATGTCTGCCATTACTGCGAGAACAACATTGCTATCCTGACTGCAGGGCTTAAAAATATGGCAGAATGTCAGCATCTGTATTTCGCCATCTACTCTCGTAAACGCAACACTGATATGCCAAGGAATTCCTCGTTTTCCAAACTAGTCTGTCTGGCTCTCGCGGTACTTCCGTGGCAAATACTTCATGGCCCAGTCCTGGATGACAAGGACAGAGGATTCGTTTAGTGATTTCAGGAAGTTAATCCTTGCTGAATCTTGGTGGATTGAAAGTAAAATATGTGCCTTCTACGATACTATTTGAGCTTTTGCCTGTTTTACTAAGAAACGCATTTCTTCACAATCGTCATCTGATAAATTGCTTTCATTTTTAACGAGGGTGTTGTCTTTTTCATCATCCATTGTTGATGCTAACAACTCGCAGCGATCACAACAGTCGCCATGGCTGTGTTTGCAGTCATCATAAAAAGCAGGATCTTTGCTATCACTCAATGCAAACAACCTCCAACGATCTGCCACAGTTGAACTCTCACAAACATGCACCTGCAATTGAAAACAAGACTTCTCAGTTCTCTTACTGTTTAAGGATTAAAAAACCGAAAATGATCTTATACATGCTCTATTCTTAAATCAATTAAATCAATGGATAGAAAAAAACCTACGAATGCTTCAACATCAACCTGCGCGATGTATTTGTTAATTCACTTCTTTTATTGTTTTTGTTTTTGCTTTTTCATTGATTCAAAGCTACAAGTTTCTATATGCCAGAAAAGTATGATAAAACGTTTGCATGCTTCACCAGCAACACATTTTAGTTAACAGGAACCTCTAATTTTTGAGAACTTGGGGTGGATATAAGTTAAGCTTTTGAAGCAGCGTATAAATGTAAACCACTGCTCGTGATAGCATCTCCGTTTACAGCGGTTTCTCATTAGTGTGATCTAAATGATGAATGAGAAAACTTACCCTGTAATCACTTTTAAGGTAGCGTTTTGCCGCACGTAGGCCATAGGATCCTTTCGGGCTTTTTGCCATGATGTATTTAAGGTGGCTCCCTAGAGTATTTGTGAATACCGTCATAACAGGAAAGAAACCTAGTTAATTTCTCTTGAAGGTTTCCCTGTAGAGATTCCGGTATAATATGGGTTATTTTTTGGGTGTTAATTTTTAGATTATGGACGTTCTCATGGCAACATCACATCTTATGACAGGCAGATATACTCCTATTTTTTGTCTAAATTCCTTAATATTTATAGTTTTCTTCGGCGAATTTTCTTGTTCTTTGCCACATTATGGAAATGATATTGCCTGACATTTTGAAGCGGTAAAAAGTCAAGGTCGCTGAGACGCTTTTGCCAATATTCTGTAATCTGTCTTTTCCTTTACTATATTCAGACAGATTTTAACAAATGTAGGGTAGTTGATAGGAACTGTATGTGGTTAGAACTGAGCCAATTTAAAACAAATTTTACCCAAGGGAATGCGAGAAAATTAGCAGTTAATTTTACACAATTGTTCATGCTGCCGTCATAAAGATTGGAAGAACATACACGATTCAGAATTTACGCGCCATACCAGTGCCCAGCTTGCGCGCAGCCATAAAAACTCTAGGGAGCCTCCTTAATTGAATTTTTTTGGTCTTTGGCCTTACACACGTCACCATTCCCTTGGCCCCAGTCATTCCAATTAAAATAAAATCCTTCAATGTCTTTTAGTAAAGCCACCAAAAGCCACACACTTTCCCAAGACATGGCCAAAGTATGTGCAGGAAACTCACAAAATTAGGATCTCTTGACCAAAAGTACAGACTTACCACAGACATTTCTGCAAAACTGTGTGTGATACTTTCTTTTGTTACGCTTGAAGGGGTTGCTATGCTAGTCTCACCAAGTAAGCTCTCTGCAATCTCTACAAATACCTACAGATAAGACGACATATAATTATTCAGTGAGGCACGCACCATCCTATGTAAATCTGTTTTGTAAATTTTTACATTCACTACGAGAACGTTTGTCAGATTTCCAACAGTGCACAAAATGGTTCCATAACATTGCAACCTCTGCCTCAGAAGTCATCTCTTGTCGATCGACCCCAGAGCATCTCTTAACCACTCACTGACAGCTCTAGTCATAGCAATAAATTTGCCAATTACAATCCGGATGAGTGAAAATATATGTTAGATTTGCAACTTCTGATTCCGATTGTACTCACACGCACCGCCTACGGAGCGCACGCGGCTTAACTTCGGAGTAACATAATTGATTACATACCAGATCCTGCGGGAACAAAGACCCCTGTGTAACGGAGAATTTCCTTGGACTCCTTCTTGCCAAAACCACGATCAGCCTTCCTTTTGTTGGTATGCTTAGCAAGCCCAGCAGGACACGACATCGATTTGCTCCCCTTCGCCAACCAATTCCCAAGCTAGAGCGATGCGCTGGACAGAGTGTCCATGCAGAAATTTTACTTGGAAAGGAAAACGTGGAAGCACGAGCGAGAATAAGTTCAATCTCGGAGGAAATATCACTTATTCCAACACTCCTTACATATTCGCCAATACCTCCGTCACAGGATGATAGGGGCACGGTATCACCACTGGGATATCGCTGGTCATAATCGCAAACACCTCCAACTAACTTAAAGAAAGAACATTTACTTTCCATGACGAAAGGAATAGCTGTCCTGGCAGTCGCTTCAAGAAACGTAACAGCAGAAGTGCTCTGGACAAGCTTTTTTTTGCGGCTGTCAATGAAAGCTAGTCCTGTCAATCAAAGCCAAATTTGAAATTTCCTTGACCACCCGCCTCGTTTCTCACTGTATATATTTTAGAATGAAATTTTCTCTCATTAATTCACACGACGTTTTAACAACATTTCGGTAATATTTTATCCCAGATGCTATTACTTTTGGATTAAAAGAAGAAAACCAAGAAAGTGATGT
>NC_090889.1:49608730-49611230 GCF_036669925.1 Montipora capricornis
GTTTTATCCTTGACAGAGACCATGTACTTCCGGAAGAGGTCACTATTTTCATTTAGTGTAATGATATTTAAAATCCAGGGTGTTTAACAGTATTTCTGTCCACACAGTGTACCTTCAATGTTCATACAGTGGTGCCTGGTGTATACTGCACTTTGAGGTACACGAGAGATTACTTGACATTTTGAGGAGATTTGAAATGCATAGCCCAACGAAACTAATTTTGGGTAGCACAAAAAAAGTGACCTGAAGGGTAACCAATGCAAAGACCAGTTACTCTGAATTGTGGATATTCTGGTTGCCAGGAATGCTGGGCCAAATTATTAATTCTAAACACCCAATCAAAATGTCCTCAGTGCTAGAGTGTGATGGACAGCAATGTTGAACTTAAGGTCAGCGTGGCCCTCAACGATATGAGGCGATCATTAGCAATTGAGTGGACCAATGAAGGATGCAAGGTCCATTTGAAAGTGCGGATGTGCATTCCACTGCCAAGACGATGGATGCAGCATGGAAGTTCTACGACGATATATGGACGATCATCAACAAGAGATTTCTAGCACAGATTGCGGGCATGTTATAGCACAGGAACGACTAGCACATCACCTATCCATTCTCTGTTCATACAAAAGTTTGTCCTGTCCGCTTGGCTGCCAGTCGATTTTCCCATGGTATGTTCATATACTATATACTGTATCTCGATTCTTCTGTGTTAAGATACAGGTGATAGAGATCGAGGTCCGTCAACAGCAAGACATCCGCAATGCTACTTGAGCAAGTCTTGAACGCTTCTCTTCTGTCCAAAAATATTTTGCACTTCAGCAACAAAGCCAGGAACCAAAAGGTAATTGATTAGGAGTACATTAAGATTGCTAAATACGAGCAATTGTTTCATTTGTTTATTTTTTGATTGCTTTTTTTTCGTTTATCATTGAGGCTTTTATTATGAAAAACAGCCTTGACAGACAAACTTTCAGCATCGTGATGCTCTTGGGCTTCTTGTTCATTTTCAAAGATGTCACTTCACTATTCACCAGAGTGAATGCCCAGAGAAAGCCACACAGTGTTTTGTAACTGGATGCAAAACCATTGTGCACCGAAAAAAGATTTTCAGAAGCACTTGGAAGTTGCAGCATCAAGCCACGCTGTGTTTCATCAAGGAGAAATTCAACAACCGAGGTGCACCCTGAAATTTTAGGTTCAAAAGCCTTAAATCAAAGGATGAAGGTTTTTCAAATTATAAATCGTATAGAGTAAATGTTAACAATGCCATCCTCAAAGTTTACAACCCACATATAGAGAGTCACTCGAGGCAAGTTGCATATCTTACTATGTAGCATAAAATTTGTGCAGGACTTTTATTTTGCGTATTGGCGATTTTTTGTGGGAATAAATTTTCGCAGCTGTAAGTGACTGAAATTTCTGCTGTTTTCTTCTCAAGCAGCAAGACTCTTTTCAACTTCTATTACTTTTTTGGTAAAAAAACCCTCAATCAGCGAGAACAGGTAGAACAAATGTGGCATACTGGAGGCCTTAGAAAATGGTGTGCCTTTGGAGGACCCATTCGAGCAAGGTTAATGTGACCTTTTGATTGACCGCTTTGAGTTCGTTTCTTGTTTCTCAGACACTGGAAAAGCATTGACGTAACCTTTTATCGTCTCGTTTTGTTTCTAGCAAGCTCCAAATGCCTTTTCTCAATGTAAATATCAAAATAAACGAGCTTTTTTCTACCCCAATGTGTGATATATAATAACACAAGTGGATTAAAAGCCATTTTTATCAACCTTCGTTTGTTCCTGTGACAAATGTACCATACAACTCACTGATGCTGATTCAATTCTTGTTTTCCGTCTGGAAGGTTAACATTGTGGACAATATACAGTTGTAACTTACCAACAAGTGATCTAGGTATTCTTCTCTCTGAAAGGTTTCCTGGAAGTGTTTTAGGATCGCTTTGTTCGAGTGACACAAGGTTTTGTGGTTTTGGTCTGGGAGGCAGGCATGCTGAGGATTGTTAGCAATCCCTTCGTTCTGAACTTCAAATACAATTCTCTTAGATGTGAGTAGGCCAGTCTGCTTTCAGCAATTTTCTGTGCCATCGAATGTTTGACTGCACCATTGTCTTCCTAGGGGTCGAACAGTCTTCCGCTGAATAATTGTAGAATGTCATGCCGTCCATCCAGATGCGACAAGCTAGCAACTGCTTGCTCAACACTGATAACTACAGAACAATTAACAATTTTTTCTTCCCTCATTTGAAGTGCTGAATTAAATAGAATTTATTTTAGCGCCATTCGTCCTGTAAGGTGTTGTGTGCCTCGAATTCCTTGTTGAAAAGGTGCGAGTAAAGAGCAGATTGGTTTGTTTTGCAAACTCCTGATTCAAGTTGCAGAGCTGGGTGTTTATCTTTCAACAGATGTTTGACAAGGATTTGACTGTCACCAAAGTAAACGTTCCTTCCTTTTCATTTCTGGTGAAAAATTTCGCCGCTTTGCCAGACAAG
>NC_090889.1:49616230-49626230 GCF_036669925.1 Montipora capricornis
GTCTTCAACGGTGTGACCGAAACATGAGCAAACATGGTTTGGCGAAGATAACTTTCATGGCAACGACATAAACAAATAAATATTTGATGCCTAAAATAAGCTTTCCTCTTTTGACTTTCTCGTTGGAAACAACTCGGAAGTTGAGTCGATGTTGAGCATGAGATCTTCATCATCAAAAGGACCAAAAGAACTTTTCCTTCACCGCCGAATACACTTAAAAACAAAGACCTCAAAAGCTTGGAGCAGAACATGCAGACTCATTTTGCCACCGTGTCCGCCAGGTTGGCTTGGTACAAAAATCGGCAAACTACGGCAATGCAACCAAGAAAGGAGGAACTTTAAACATGATCTGCTCCAACACTTAAATAACGTTTGGGTGCTTTAAACAAACTTCTGAGATTTCCCACTAATTTTACAAGAACTCGTTGCGAATACGTGTTTGTAACATAACGGCAAAACTTTCTTGTCACTGTCGAGGCACAACGAAAACCAGTTGGGCAAACAGATTAAAAAAGCACTTCACTCGCATTTTAGAGGAAAACAAACAAATCAACTTTTTCTTTATGTCCAAAAAAGTACAGATAATTGTTATTTAATTCCAGCTGACCATAAAAATTCGATTTTCATTCCTGAACAAAGGAAGTACAATTAAACCACCTTTTAAAAATACGCATCCACTTAATGCATCTGTAAAAATAACAAACGGTCTAGTGCTCAAGGTAAGAATTTGTGCGCTAAATATGAGCTACTACTGGTATTCTGTTTTGTCGTTGTCGTTCTCTTTCACTCAGTCCTTTCGTTTCTGTTCTAGACATAGGTCCTCCAGGCATCATGTAACCTTGTCAGAGCTTCTAAAGATATGCCAAAAATTGCAATACAGAGAAAAAAGCAGCTCTAAGCAAATTAAAGATAAACACTTAGCTTTAAGTTTACATCCTGCCGATGCTTGACTTGAATAACTGCGTAGCCACCAGTGTGGACCGTAGATATCATGATATGTCAAACTGGATTGAAAGAAACGAAAAATGCAGAAAGAAAACATCTTCCAGACCGTTTTCCACCTGAACTTTCGTTGATGTATAGTATGGCTGTGTAAAAATGAAGCCTCCCTTATGTTCAGGTTAACTTGGGTTGAGCCTGCAATCCAATCAAAAACCAGTACCTGGTCAGCAGTCACTTAAAAAAAAAAAACAGGTGACCTCGGTGAGCTCTAACCTTGAGCCTGTGATATGGTCACATGATACTGGTCAGCAGATACCTTGTTTTGACAGGTGTCAATTAATCAAAAGATAGATGTCCAATATCAAAGATGTATGATACTGGTCACATTGGCATACATGGAGGGGTGGGTGTACGGACGGACGGACGGACATATGTACTGTTCATGACGTCATGGCTGTAAAACCAAGATTTCTTGCATCGATGGGTTACCATATTTTCTTAACAATGGTGCTCCGCACGCTGAGCCCCACTAATATTCCAACAGCTTCCATTGCCTAGTTTCCTTTTCCCCAACAAAATCAAGTAAAATTATGACTTACCTGTGTGACAATGTGAGGAAGACTTAAGGTCGTTTTTCAGAATATCCATGTCAACAAGCTGTGTGCCCAAGATGTTAGGGCCTCTTTCCTGCCGACATATCGTTACAAAATTTGTTTTGTGTCATTATCAGCTGAAGAAAACTAGTTCTCACTTTAACTAGTTTGTTCATTTAGCTTTGGTAGAATATCTCGTTTCTAAACAAAAAGGAATTCTGTAGTTCTCTGCATTTCTGAAAAAATTAGAAACAATTTTGGCCGTTGTAATACCAGAATGGTGCAATATGACAATATAAGAGCAAGTCAGAATTTCTTTAGGATTAACCATAATCAGGGGCAGATCTAGCATTTTTTGAAAGTGGGGGCCGAACAACAATACTGATCAGCGCGCCTTGGTAGCGCCCTAGGCGCTACTTTCTAGGGGGTCTGGGGGCAGCCCCCCCCCCCCCCCCCCCAGAAAATTTTAAAAATTTGGGTACTCTTACATGCAATCTGTTGCAATCTGGAAAGTAAAATATCAGGATTCCATATTGAATAAAATTGTAAGTTGTGGTTATAATGATGCATGGTTTGTGACTCTTTGCTCCAAAGTCACAACAGCCTTGAAAGAAACGAATGAAGTGTCTGTATACCTCAAGTGTGGAGGATGGTGATCTTTATACATCTGCTTTCTTAGCCATTTTCTGAATCTTTTCATGCACTGAATGCGCAAACACTGTTTTTGCATCCTTGCGTATATCTGCCAGCTGATCTTTCACCACATTAATATGCCTGTATGCCTCAATAACATCCGATGTTAAACGCTGTAACGAACGGCTAAGTCCTACCCTGAATCCAAAAAGATGCTTGGCAGTGTAAAAGGCAGCAATGAACACAGGGTTTTTGATTTGATGGAACAGCACATAAGCACGTACATGTCAAAATGATATTCTATTCGTACCTAACCAAAATATATATAATTAGTACACAGGTGATTACACGCTCTCATTGGCTCGCTATCTCAGATTATCAGCCGATAATCACCTCGACAGACAAAATGGCTGCCAGTAGTGGTTTTGCCACTGTAAGTGAAGATGATTTCGCATTGAAATGTTTTTTTTTTCTCTGTTTTGAAATAATCACCTGTGTATTTATACTAAAACAGTTGTTCACCTCAGGCTCAGTAATTATCGGGGAATAATTGTTAATTATATATATAGGCATTAAGATTTTACGTTGTTACAGTCTCTGTAAAATAGGTTGAATGTAGACAACTAGTTCTCATCCAGTCTTCTTCGTCATTTCAAAAGGATAATATTAACACCGGTAATGTTGAAAGCTTTTTCGCACAACTTTGGTCATACTATTAGCAAAAAATCATGCTTTAGCTAAAAAAATCGAAAGCTCCAACAGACTGCTTACAAAATTATAAAATTATTGTATATTTTGACAAAAAAAGAAATCTTCGACGAACTGAAAGGGGGGGGCGCGGCCCTCTTGGGCCCCCCCCCCCCCTAAATCCACCCCTGATAATTAAGGTAATAACTGCGCCACTAATAAAGATTGTTTTGTTTTTTTGCTTCCATCAATCCGCTGTAGCAGATGGGATCGAATAATGCCCTATTCACACCAACAAGACATGTTTACTTAAGCTGGGTTTTACAAAATGAAAAGAAAAAAGAAAAGAAAATGTGAAACTGGCCTTTACATAAGATTGAGGTGAGCTTTTATACATATCCATTGATCAGTATTAAATTTGAAGTCGACAAAACTCAGTTCTAGTGATTTAACATTAAGCAGCCTTTAAACATGTTTAAACTTTGGTGTGAATAAGGAATAAGTTCCATGTTGTGATTGGTATATTTTGATCCTTCAGTAATACCATAGGCTCGAAAAAGTTTCTCCTTTTTTCACACAAATAAATATATTCTGTTCTTAGACATAAATCAACTGAAACCTCAAAATCTCTTCTTGATGTGATCATGTCTACAAATAAGAATATTGTTAGCCACTCTGACGTGCTTGCCTCTTCAATAAGCGATCATCATCTTGTCTTCCTAGCTTTGACGCTGAAGGCCCCTCGACTCAAGCCCTCATATGTTACTATCAGGAGTTACGTTGGCTATAATGTTGAGCGATTCTGCGAGGATTCGGCATTTGTACCCTTCCACGTGATATCCATATTTGATGATTTTGATGATCAAGTGGACACATTTAATGCCTTGTTCACAAATATCTTGGATGTTCATGCCCCTATAAAGAGAGTGAAGATCAAGGCCAGACCAAATCCGTTTGTTACGACTGAAATTCGCCAATTAATGAAGACCCGAGATCAATGGCACAAAAGTGCTATCAAGTCAAATGACGGCCTTCACTGAAATGGATATCGATTTTTCAGACAGGAAGTCAAGCGTGAGCTCAGATTTGCAGAAAAAGCTCATGTAAGATCCGAACTACTGAAGTGTAGAGGAAATACCAATGCGATATGGAAGATCATAAATAACTGCCTGCCTGCCTGCACCTGGCTATGATAAAGTGTCTGTTCGAGTACTCAAAGATAGTCTGCCAGCAATTTTTCCGGCGATAACAACCATTATGAACAATTCCTTCAACACTAAAACCTTTGCAAGGTCATGGAAAATTGCTGAGGTAACTCCAGTCCTAAAGTCAGGTGATTATGAAGAACCATTCAATCATAGAACTATCTCTCTTTTGCCTGTCTTATCAAAGGTGTCTGAGCTCCTCGCTCATAGACAGTTTGTTGATTTCTCATCTGCAAACAAGAAATTAGCTAAAACCCAGAGTGGTAACCGTAAGCTCCATTCCACGGAAACAGCCCTTCTCTGTGTTACCAATGACTTGTTGAGAGCAATGGACGATAAAAAGGTCGCTGTTATTGTGCTACTTGACATGTCAAAGGCCTTTGATAGTATCTGTCATGACATCTTATTACAGAAACTCCAGGAACTTGGTATTTCCTCTCCAAGCCTGGACTGGTTTCATAGTTATCTCACTGATCGCTACCAAAGAGTACGGATCCATGACTCAGTCTCCGATCCACTTCCACTGAAATGTGGAGTTCCCCAGGGATCCATACTGGGTCCAGTTCTGTTCACTATTTATGTGAATGATCTGCTGTCTGTTCCTGAACACTGCAAATCGGCTGCTATGTTCATGATAGTAAACTTATTTATCATTTCCTTCTCCCAACATAAATACTGCCATTGCCAATCTGAATGAGGATCTCAATAACATCTGCAGCTGGTGTTGTCGAAATTCTTTATTAATAAACCCAGATAAGACCAAAGTCCTGTTTATTGGCGTACCACAACTCCTAAGACGGCTGCCTTCAGTACCTGTCTCAATGCTTGGAAAAGAAATCACTCCTGTTACTGTTGCCAAGGATCTTGGTATCTACATTGACCAGTCACTAAACTATAATGATCATATTACCAAAACCGTTTCCAACTGTCTACACAAACTGATCCAAATAAACAGAATCAAGCACCTATTAGATAAGAAGACATTGATTTTACTTATGAACAGTTTTATTTTTAGTAAACTCTTGTACTGTTCGACGGTTTGGTCGAACACTAGTTTTTCCAAGTTTCTTTACAACAACATCTGTTGAATACTAGTGAACACTGATGTAAGTGCTTTTACGAGTTTATCACCGTGCAGATCTTTTCCAAAAGGTAGTTCACTGTGCCAGTAGTTTTCTGAGTTCTGTTTGTACCATACATCATTGCAATTTTGGTGCTTCCCAAAGGTATGAGGAACAATGTTTTGTATAGCAATGGGGGCTTGTTCTTGTTCTGTGCTATGCAATAACCAAAGCATTTTCCTGAATATCCTATTACTTTTACAGAGAGTTGGGAGCAACCAGGAACTTCTTACTTGTTCTCAATGCATAGAGTTTTCAGACAAGGTATCTTTTTGTGTGCAGTGTATCAGAATGCTTCTCCACCTCATAATGAACTTTATCTCTAAGATCAGCCTTTTATCTCTAAGATCAGCCTGTGTTGAGATTCAAACCTCTAACAAATCGTCAAACCTCTAACAGATGAAAGACACATCACAAGGTAGTCCAGAATTACTTCACCGTTCAGCTGGTAGACCATGAACAAGCTAAGTGTGATTCATAGTTCAGTTGGTGCATCATTGAAAGGGAAATGAAGTAGGAAGGCCAAGGTGACAATGTTTGCAATTGATTCATAGATCACTTTGTAGAACCTTGAAAGAAAGAAACGATGTCTGAAGGCCAAGGTGACAATGTTCGCATTTGCTTCACAGATCAGTTCGTAGAACCTTGAGAGATAAACGATGTCCGAAGGCCGAGGTGACAATGTTCGCAATTGATTCATAGAGCAGTTCGTAGAACCTTGAGAGAAAGAAACGATGTGTGAAGGGTGAGGTGACAATGTTCGCAATTGATTCATAGAGCAGTTCGTAGAACCTTGAGAGAGAGAAACGATGTCTGAAGGCCCAGGTGACAATGTTCGCATTTGCTTCACAGATCAGTTCGTAGAACCTTGAGAGAAAGAAACGATGTCTGAAGGCAGAGGTGACAATGTTCACATTTGCTTCATAGATCATTTCATAGAACCTTGAGAGAAAAACGACGTCAGAAGGCCAAGGAGACAATGTTTTGATTTGCTCCATGGATCAGCTGGGGGAGCATTTACAGGTAACCGATGCCAGAATATCAAGGAGACAATGTTGAAGCTTACTTCAAACATAAGTCAGTAGGGAAACGATGTCTGAAAGCCAATTTGACACTGTCCTCGTTTCTTTGGATTCATAGTAGTAGTAGTTTATTAAAAATTATTTGCAGCCGATAGGCTGAATTACATAATTTCTCTTTAAAATATATATATAAAACTATCTATTATTACAATAAATACAATTAAAAAACAATTAAAAAAGAAAGAAAACGTAAGGTATCCCAAATGTTCACTAACACCAACCGGGACAAAGAAGACGTCCTCACTGGCCATGTTGATGGATACTATATCATCCACACATGGACAGGATGAACGAATTCTTTGCCCGGTTGGTGCGAGCGACCGGAGCTTTATATTTATGCTTATTCCTAAGATTATATTTATTGATATTTTCCATAGGTAGTAATTGCCTTAATTTATGGCTCTTGTTTGTTTCTATTGATTGGAAAAATCGTTCACACAATTGTTGGTGGTGTAATTCTACAGTTGACAGTCCTATTTAACTAATCCTGCTATATAATCATATCCGGGCAATATAATTGAAATGGCTCTCTTTTCAACTCGTGTAAATTCGTACTTAAGGTACTTAGGTGAAGAACTAAAATAACTCACAACCCCAAAGCCCATTACTGATCTAATGCAAGTCACATAAAAAAGAGAAAGATCTTTTGGAGGCACCTTAGCTCTCTTTAACTGAATTAGGAAGTAGATTCGTTTGTTAACTTTCTTAATTACATTATCAACATGTTCGTTCCATTACTACTTCAATCTCATTTCCATTTATGATAAGTGGGTCAAAAGTTGGTGGCTGCTTGTAAAAGGTTATTCTTAGCTCCTTACACTTATCAGGATGTAACTGGACTCTGTTCCTTTGGACCAAGAAGTAACTTCATTAACTATACCTTGTGCTTCACTTACACCACCCTTAAGTACGATTTCAGAAGCAGTCGTGTCATCTACGAATTTCCAGTAGGACGGAGCAACATGCTTCAAATCGTTTATCATTAATGCAAAGAGCCAGGGACCTAATTTGGTGCCCTGAGGTACACCTGACGGGACGGAACCCCAGTCTGAATAGCAGTCATTTGCTAATTTGACGCGTTGCAGTCTATCACTCAGGAAATTTATGACCCAATTGATTACACTGGTTGGAATGGCCAGACTACAAAGTTTATCAACAAGTATAGAGTGGTCTATATAATCAAATGCCTTGCGGTAGTCAAACAACATAGATCTTACAGTTGCGCCGTTTCCATCCGTACCTAAGATCCAATTATGCAACATACTGATCAGGGCCATAGTTGTTGATGAGCTTGGGATCACTCCATACTGGTTGGGGTCAATCACTTCGATGATCGCCGGTTTAATATAGTCTGTTACTATAAATTCTTCGGCCAACTTTGACAGGCAGGGTGTGAGTTATATTGGTCTAAGTTGTTTGATGAGGTCCTGCACTAGCCTGGTTTTTGGAAGTGGTGTCACATTGGCTGTGTTCCACATCTTCGGGAGTTGCTGTTCTTTGTAAGATGCGTTGATGATGGAGGCAATTGGCTGAGCAAGAATATCAGAAAAATCCTTCAATAACCAGTTTGGTATCTAATCGGGACCACAAGCTTTGTGCTTATTTAGACCATTCAGTGCCTTTTGGACACGCTCCACGCTCACAGTGGGTATTTCAGACAACTCTTCCAGATTGCGGTAAGATAGTGGACTTGCTAGTTTGTATTGGTTAAGAGGTTCCAAAAAGGCAGTATTTATCAGGTTTGCTTGGTCTTTGGATGATAGTTCGGAAAAGTCTTCGATATCGATATGGTTGACTAGGTCGTGGTTTGGACTTTCATCCCACTAAGACGTTTAACCTCCGCCCACCATTGCTTAGGTTGTTCTTCCTTGAGGTTCTGAACTTTTGATTGATAATATTCTGCTCTGCATTCTTTTCTTTTATTTTTTTATTAACTTTTGCCAGTCAAGCTGGCAGAGCACCACAACAGCTTGCGCCAATTACTGTGGCCCCTTTTTTACCCTCCCAACCATGATACACAACAGAAGACAGACCACAACACCGGGAACTACGTGCCCTACTCTTAGCGACAAGTGTGTGGGTTCTTTTACGTCCCACAGGATTATTAACATTGAAGGGTTGTGAGACGGGACCTCCGGCTTATCGTCCTTATCCGAGAAGACTTGAAAGTCTAACCATTTGCAGATGTAATTACAAAGGCAGCACTTTCTCCTCAGTTATTTAAAGACCCTGAGTGTTGGTCTGGTCGGAGTTGAACTCACGACCTCCCGCGTGACAGTCCGGTTCTCAACCAACTGAGCCACCGGTGCGCGGTACAACCCTATTGACAAGGTTCCGGTAGTGCTTAAAGGACGATGACTCACTACCTCAACTGTTAAGGTCCTTTTGTCTTTTAAGTATCAACGACTTTAGCTTTTGTGTCATCCATGGGGCGTGGGCACTGCAAATTTTTGTCCTTTTGAACGGCATAAGAATGTGTAAGCCTGTGTGAATGGTCTTGCAGAATAAGTTCCACATGTCTTCACAGGTGTATAAGGCACTGAAAAGGGCATGCCAGTCAATAGAGCCAAGGAACCTCCCCATGGATACTTTAGAACTCTTCCTTGTGTCTCGTTTAATGATAACTTTTCCCTTGTTGGTACCTGGAGCTCTAATTTTAGGTGGCACAAGTATAGAATTATGGTCAGATAGACCAAAGGGTGGATGTGCTTCATGTTTGTTGTAAAATTCATGCATGTTCATGAATACAAGGTCTAAGGTGGCGTTATTTCTAGTCGGTACTCAAAAAATCTGCTTCAATTTGAAATTTAGTCGGTTGAAATCTCCTGAAATGATGAAACCACAGTTTGGATACTTTGTTTCTGCTTGTAATAACGAATGGAACAAATGGTCCCGAATTGTCCCTTCATCCGCTCCTGGTGGATGGTAAACAACCGCAGCAATAACACAGGAAAAACCTCGAGGTAGTCTATTAGGTCTTAAGTGGAGCCATAAGATCTCATGGCTTTCGCAACATTGCAACTCATCTAGTACTTTATATTTGCATTGGCCTTCCTTAACGTAAGCACATACTCCTCCGTGGCTGTCCAAATGTCTATCTTTACGGATGACGACAAAGTCTGGGATAGACACAATACCATCAGATATCGAGGAGCGTAGCCAAATTTCGGTGATGAAGGCAAGATGTATGTTATTGCGCAAAACAAACTCTCTGATCTCGTCTATTTTAGGTACAAGAGACCTTACATTAGATAACAATACTTTTGGTGAGTTGTAGGTATTTTCGGCTGATTTTCCATAACCTTCAGATCCATCATTATCGCTGTTTCTGTTTCCTTCCAAAAAGGTGTGATTTTGAATATTTAATGAGCAACTCTGTGAATTATGCAAAAGTCTTCTTCCTTCATGAAGTTCAGGAGAAATTGGAGAACCGTATTGAACTTGAGATATCCATAGCGGTTTGTCTGCTTGAGGGTTTCTCTCAAACGCTTTGTTGACTTTTTGTCTTCCTGAACGGCAGCCACGGCAAGTTGGTCTTTGTTTGCTTATTCCCAATTGAGTCAAGGAGCGCCATAACTCAGGTTGGATGCGACTATTTGGAGATGACGTTAAAAAAGCTTTTAAAAACGTTCTTGTATAGCATAAAGCCATATGAAATTTTAAAGTAATAATATTACCCAAAATACCGCACAACCATAATGAAAAATTGGGCACTCACTCGCTCGGAGTTCATAGAT
>NC_090889.1:49633730-49638730 GCF_036669925.1 Montipora capricornis
TTGTCGCAAGTTGTTTAGTTACATTCACAGTCATTATTTCTCCAAGCCATGGCTCAGGATCTGTTCCATTGATGAAAACCATATCTCCTCGCTCAGGATAAAATGGAACTACAATATCTTGCTCAATATCTTGGCATACTCTTCCTCATAAAGTCAATAACAACTGACTCTTGAGGCTCAAAAGGGTTGGAAACAACCATAGCCTTTCTCGAAATACATGTCACAGGTTGAATAACCATTTCAGGGAGACGTTCCTTGCATAGAATAGGGAAACCAGTCTCGGCAAATGTCACAGTGTTGCCATTCCCATCACGCTTACTAGGAAGAAACTGGCCTTGGACAAATTTGTGGTACTCTCCTCCAACTTCCAAACACAGGAATCTTTCAATTAAGACAACTGAAGGGTCTTGACTTTCCACATTAAGTAAAGCATGCTGTCTACTTCTGTATAGACGACCCTGACCTTCAATTCCTTGCTGAGGCTTTAGGAGGGTTTTGCAGGCGAAAGCAAATTCTGGAACAAGATTGCCACTTGATGAACTGGCAAACAATGACTTTATGTCTCTCCTTTGCTTATATTACTATGAAATGGGGTACTGCATGACTGAGCTCTGTTTACTGGGCAGTAAAGACACAAATTCCATATGGGTCAAAATGGCTACGGGAAAGCCCATAGCCGCTTCAATTATAACAAACCAAATCACAAAACTGATAACAAAATAAGTTTATCAAAAATACTTTCAGGACATTGGCTACATAAAAATATTTAGCCCAGTAAAGGTGAGGGCACAAATAAAACCAGGCATAAGAACACGAGGACAAGGCAAGGGGAGGAGGTGGGAAAACAGTTGTCGACGTCCTGTTTCGATGAAGAGCAGGGCAGAATGACACATTACTGCGCTCTTATAGGGGGTGTTTTAATGATCCAAACTCTTTAATGATAGATGACTTCCTTTTAGAATACAATTCCTGGTAGAGACGATTTCCTAAGATTTCCGAGATATAATTCCGCCAATACACAAAATATATTACCGCCAAAAACTCGATAAGATCTAATTCCTCTCACATGTCAATCAAACTAAAGCTCGTGTAACACTAGTTTCCAGTTTTCAACACACTCCCCCCTGATTGACGTCGAAGTCAATCAAGAAAGGTTAAACAAATAAGACTGATTTAACGCAAAACCTAATTTAGCTCTTTAGCCTCAGTGTCAAACGCTCAAGATACGGTCAGACAGTTCATGGAGCAGTGATCACTGTAGGGATGTCTTCATCTCTAACTATCTGAATGTTTATTCCACTGTCAAACTGTCCTGTTCTCGCATTAGTTACGTGTTCGTCACACACGTTGATTTCAAGAGGATAGAGCTTTTGAATTGGACGTTTTAAGCGAGTCTTGCGGAGAGAATTATCTACTGTTACAACTTCTGCTGCGCGCACAACGTTGTCTTGTCCCTGTAACAGTTTCTCTACTTTCCCCATTCTCCACTGTTGTCTGGGTGTCTTGTCAGCATAGATGTGCACAACGTCGCCTACTTGAATTGTTCTTCTTGGTTCACCTCCCTTGAGTTTCTGGTACTCGCGGATACCTGTAAGATATTCTTTCTTCCATCGATTTCTGAAATGGGTGAGAAGACCGTCTAAATATCTCTCTCGTCTAGGCAAAGTGTTTACAGGTACTGTGATGGCAGGAGATTGATCTAGAAGTCGACGACCAATTACAAGATGAGAAGGCGTAAGTGGAGTTTCTGTTAGCTCATCGTAGACATAGGTCAATGGCCTTGAATTCAAAACGCCTTCAGTTTCGATCAGCACTGACTCTAACTCTTCATAACTCAACTTCGCATTTCCGAGCACTTTCTTGAGACACCTTTTCACAAGTTTCACACAGATTTCGAAGAATCCGCCCCACCAGCTGGCTGTGGGTACATTGAATTTCCAGTCAATGTTCCGATCAAGAGCAAACTTCTTAACCTTTGCATCTCGGAAAGTTTTCCCGTTGTCTGAAATGAACAGGGTCGGTAGTCCTCTTCTACCGAAGAATCGCTTCAGCACTCTTAAGAACGAATTGGCGGAGAGGTCTGGCGTAAGTTCAAGGTGCAAAGCTCTTGTACTAGCACATGTAAACAGAGCAATGTAACACTTGTGCATTTCTCCCTTGGATAAGTATATATTCTTCACGTACAAGGGTCCGGCAAAGTCCACACCTACTTTAGAGAAAGCCATTTCCTCTGAAACTCGGAATGCAGGTAGTGGTGGAGTAGGTGGAGAGCTGTAGGCTCTTCCTTGTAGTTTCTTGCACGTAACACACTTGGAAAGTACATCCTTAACAGCTTGCCTTCCTTTGATTATCCAGAATTGTGATCGGATTTCAGTAAGAGTTTCTCCAACTCCATTGTGATTCACGTTTTCGTGGGACTGCATAATCACGAGCTTAGTGAAATGCTGCTTTCTAGATAACAGAATGGGATGTTTTGTTGAGTATGGAAGTGAAGACTTCTGGATTCGTCCCTTGCATCGCAGAAGTCCGTTGGCATCCTTAAAGACTCCTAACTGGTCCCAAGTCGAACTTGATTTCTCCTTTTCTTCAAGTTTGGCTTGAACGTCTTTGTACCAAAGATTCGTAGCAATATTCTGATCCTCCATACTGATGTCAGTTATTTCTATCTTCCTCTTGAGCTTCTGGATGAATTTAAGCACAAGAGCGGTTACTCTTACAAGTTTACTGAGACTACTAAATCTTTCTGGACAGATGACTTCTGAAATGTTCTGAAAGCACTGCACGGATACTGTCATAACATTTGAAATTTCAGGTTTCCTTCTCAATTCCTTTGTTACTTCTTCTGGGAATGTACTCTCACCGATTGGATTATCAGGTAGGTTTGGCCACTGAACTTCTCCTTCTTTGAACCGCAACTTCAACTTGTGGTAAAGTTCAAAACACTTCGTTACCGAGTTCTCTCCAGATGCAAAGTCATCAACATACAAAGCTCTCACAACAGCAGCCACAAATTCAGGATCAATGTTCTCATACCTTGTTAAGTGGTTCCTCAATGTTACATTCAAAATAAATGGAGAGCAAACTAGACCAAAAACAAGACGAGTGAATCTCAGTGTGATCACTTCTGGGTTTGGGGAGTTGATGTCATCTACCCATAGGAACCTTAACAAGTTTCTCTCTGCTGGATTGACTTCAATGTTCAAGAATGCTTTTTCTAAATCACCAATCAAAACCACTTTATGGAGGCGAAATCTCAGCAAGACATCAAAGATCAATGGAGTTAAGGCTGGACCTGGTAGGAGACAGTCATTCAAACTTGGTTCATTGCGGGATTTAGCACTGGCGTCATAAACCACACGTAGTTTAGTAGTGATTCTGTCTTCTTTCAATACTTCTTTATGAGGAATGTAATGTACAGTTCCAGGAAGGGTATCTAAATCATGACTCTTATCAATCAATTCAACAACACCAGCATTTAATTGTTCCTTGATGACACTGTCATATTGTTGGAGGAATTCTGGCTTGGACCTTAATCTTTGCAATGAAGAAACAAGGCGATTCTGTGCCAACAAGTAATTGTCTGGAATAATTGGGTGTTCAGTCTTGAAGGGAAGAGACACTTCATAACGGATTCCATTGAACTTCACTTTGGTAAGATAGTCTTCAAGAAAATCTCCCTCTCTATCCTTTACTCCAAGAGTGTCATAGTCCCAAAACTTACTTAGCTCCTCTTTCAGTAAGAAATCATCTGAAACTAAGTTCTCTTCAATGACTTGACATTCAGTTTTCATAACATGGGACACGTTAACAGTTGATAACTGTGTATTCGCACTTGCTGCATTCACAGGACCACTCAATACATATCCTAATCTTGTACGAATTGCCACTGGTCCATGTAGCTCCCCCCTTACCACGTGATTCTGAACCACAGACCAGTAATGATCTGCTCCAATCATGACATCAATTTCTAGATCCTCATCACCTCGTGAGTGATCAGCCAGAGGTAAGCCTTGCAGATGTGGGTAACACTGTTGTGCAATTTCAATGGTCTGGTTTGTGATGGGACCACAGATCAACTCAACTTCATAAGCATTAATGAACACTGTCAAATTGTCTTGACATTCCAATGCAAACTGAACGATGCTACATTGTTTCAATGAGGGTTCATTGTTTCCAAAAGTTTGTATTAGAACTGTATCGCTTCCAATTGGTCGTAAGCTCAATTTGCTCCTTAACCGTGAGCTTATATAGGACTTTTGGGAACATGAATCAAAAAGGATTCTCACATTGCAAGAATTTCCTCCATGAGGACTTCTGACGTTAGCTCTGGCCGTTTGTAACAAGATGCACTTGTTATTAACGTCTTGAGTAAAATACAAGTTTGTACTCACAGTTTGTTCTTGATTGCTGTCTCTAGCCCTTCTGGTCGTGATTGGATAATCTGGATAGTGTTGAACGCTGCACAAAGCCACCTGATGTTTCCCACTACAACGATGACACCTTGCTTGACAATCTCGACTCACATGACCGCTCCTCAGACAACCAAAACATTTTCCCTTTTGACGTAGAATTTTCTTTCTAGATTCTGGATCGGTAACAACAGAACATTTGACAGTTGGATGAGGTCCATTGCAGAAAGTGCACCATTTATCCTTAGATAGCGGCAGTCTCTCGTTGTTTGCAACCAGGGTTGACGATTGGGGGGTCTTTTGTTTTGACCTGTGCGAATTCCAAAACCAAAATCTCGTTTTTCTTTTAAGTTTGTTTGCTCAGTTACCGTTCCCAAAGCACATCTTTCTCGAATTTGCAATTCTTCTGTGAAAGACTTGATGATTGTATCAAGGTCCCAATCTTCTGATGTGCCGCGACTCAGGATGAGGCGTAATTCTTGTGGGATCTTTCCCATAATTACAGGTGTCAAAAATGTTCCGTATGTCTCAGTCGAAATACCGATTCCTTTTAGACTTCTAACTGCCGCCTCCGTTCGATCCAAAAGCTGA
>NC_090889.1:49643730-49651230 GCF_036669925.1 Montipora capricornis
AGTCTTTGAGCTGAGAGCTCCTTGTCCAGTTTAATTTCTACAGCCTCTGGGTTCTCTATTGCAGACAATAAGTTTTTTGAATGGACTGAAATTTTCGGTCCTGAATAATCAAGATGAAAACCTGAAGTAAACCCGTCCTTAAGGTACTGAACAGTTGAAGGAGTATACCCGTCAAGCAAAGCAAGAAACCTATCAATTTGTATTGGTGTTGGCAGTAGAGGGCACAGATTTTGCTGGTCTTCCATCAGTGGAGGGACGAAAATTGCAGTTGGAAGCCCTGTGGTTCCCGTCACACAAATGTGCTTGAAAGCACAACCGGAACAGACAACACCTTTGTGGAATTTATAGCAAAAACCTTTTGGAATATGAAGATGTGGTCCTGGACGAGACTGATTTTGCACAAAGGACTGGCTGATAGGCCTTTGCTTGCCTTGATAAGATTGGGACCTAAGCCATAACTGCCAGTTGACATGCCCCCAGGAATAAGCACTGACATTTAAATTCCTCAGGAAACGAAAATTCTCATCGTAAAAATGCCAGTTGTGGCCCCTAACTGCCAAATCGTGGATAATTTCACTGTACTTCATGAGGTGAGGAGCCTCAAGAGGGTATTTCTGTGTGAAAACCCCAACAAAAATTCGAAACGCATTATCCCAAACCTCAATAGAATTGATACGTTTAGGTTTTGCAACAGATTCTAAACTTAGAGAAGGCGTAAGCCCCCCTTGAGGATTCTGAAAAGTGACTTGATATTTGTTTTCAAACAATGGATTTACAAGTAATGATCCAAAGTCAATATACTCATTTGCCCATATCTTAGTCTTATCTTTTCTGAGACACGCACGTCAACAGGCAGGGCAGACGATGTAAATAATGACGATGGGAGGTCGAAGGGGGATTAAGCTCACCTGTGAGGTGGTTATGAATATGATTAAGAGAAGAGGACACTGCAGCAGTTCCAAGAGAGCATACTGGGACCTCCGATAGACTTGGTTGCACTGAGGACTGAGATGAAATGTGTTGTATTGGTGTAAGGGATAACGGTTGAACTGGAGCCACAGCTGTAGGATGGACATTAGCCACAGTGGGTAGGGGTGGTGTGGAAACGGTGTTCTGCTGGTTAACCTGGGGTACTGATGATTCCAATGGGCCATGATGAGAGGGTGGCTGAGAAGTAGAATGGAGTAGGGGAGCAAGCTGGCTGGTGACCTCTTGGGTAACGCGGGCCACAATCTGGTTAGTGATGTCGCCTGAAATGACAGGCACCTCCTGACTAGGACCATTGTGTAAGGCAGGAACCACTAATTGACTTTCAGCAGAACCAGAGGGCTGACTACTGGGTTCAGCTGCTTCAACAGCATGACCAATTTGCTGAGTTGTTCGCCACTTGTTCTGCCTATGAGTGGTCAATGGTGCTGTTTTCCGTTTTGATTGCTTAGGAGGCAGCTAAAAGAAAAGTGAACAAGAAAGCCACAAGCCCTCGACGTATAATGATGTTGGAGGACAACTTGAATGAACACCCACAATGAAACAAAAAAGGGGGGGAATTAAAGCCCTCCCAAATAATCAACTTGGAACAAAGCCCAGGAATGAAGCCCTCAAATTAAAATAATCTAGGGTCGAAGCCCACAAAAATATGAGCCTAATAAAAATTTCACAGTGAGGATCGAAGCCCCCAAATTAAGATCACCTTGGATCGAAGCCCAAGAAAATTAAACAGTGAGGATCAAAGCCCTCAAAATAAATTCAACTTGGATCAAAGCCCAAGAAGATTAAAACAGTGAGGATGGAAGTCCTCAAAATAAGATTACTTTGGATTGAAGCCCAATGAAATTAAATGGTCAGGATCGAAGCCCTCAAAATAAATTCAACTTGGATCAAGCCCAAGAAAAATAAAACAGTGAGGATCGAAGTCCTCAAAATAAGACTACTTTGGATTGAAGCCCAATAAAATTAAACAGTGACGATCAAAGCCCAAGAAAAATAAACAGTGAGGATTGAAGTCCTCCAAATAAGACGAAGTTGGATCGAAGTCCAAAAAAATTAAACAGTGGATCCAAGCCCTCAAAATAAAATCAACTTGAATGAAAGCCCAAGAAAACTAAAACAGTGAGGATCGAAGTCCTCAAAATATGATTAACTTGGATCAAAGCCCTTAAAATGAGATCAACTAGGGTTGAATCCCCAGATTAAACAAAATAAGGATCAAAGCCCTTAAAAATTACGGTCAACTTGGATCGATAATTAAACAAAATTGAGGATCAATTAAGCCCTAAAACAAGATCAACTTGTAGCGATGTTCCAGGAATAAATGAAAAAGACGATTGAATTCGTCAGAAGAAAATTATATTGGACCGAATCCTAAAAGGCCTAAAAGGTCCTAAAATGAAAATAACCTAAGGTCAAGGTCCAAGAAATAATACAAATTGTGGCTGGTAACAGCTTAGTCAAAGTAAAGACAAAGCCTTCAAAATGGCACCACGATATAAACGATACTGTCCTAAACGATTAACATGAACCCCATCTGCTAACAATAATTTCCCAGCCTTATTATAAAAACCCTTGTGAAACCAACAAAAAACGTGGGGAAGGGGTTCCAAAAGTGATTGAACTAACTCATTGCAGACAGCCACCTTGTCGTTAAAAGGACATGGTGAACAACGAGGGATGACATGACAAACACATATCACCTTTACCGAAAAGTGATCATGTAAAAAGCGAACCAAAACTTCAATGGACGAAGCTACAAGCGAGGGCTCCTCCGGAGAGAGATCATTAGTACCAATTTCTAGTATAACTATATCCGGGGTTAAGCTAGAAGCTACATGGAGATCATGAGACCAAAGTTACAGTTACCTTAGAAAACAATTGTCGACGTCCTGTTTCGATGAAGAGCAGGGCAGAATGACACATTACTCCGCGTCCCCACGTGATCAACAATGCGCTCTTATAGGGGGTATGAAGGATAGCCCCCGACCACTTACCCTGTCCTGAATTGGTAATTATTTAATCATAATTATGGGAAACTTATAGTAATGACTTGCTTAACATTAATTTTCGGGTGAAGACATAAAAATTCTATTTGTAAACAAATATTTCATTTATCATATCCACTTCTTGGGGTGATAAATCAACCTCGTTCCTGTCAGAACTACCTACAAGGATTTCCTTGTTGCTGTTGATTATACAATGAGCAGAATTGTTAGCAATTTTCATCGGATGCCTTGCACCTTGCAAACTGGTTGCACTCATCTGTAAAAAATGAAACTTTCATCTAACAGAAATAAATTCACCAAAAATTGACTAGTTTGTAGTTCAAAATATAGTCTCAGGCTGTTAAAATGGTTTTGAATTTGTAAAGTTTGGTTCTTGATTTCCTTTGTCTTCTAACCTTTATTACATGTATATATTTACATTCATGAATCAGAGACAAAGGAAATTGAGAAACCAAAATATAAAAATCATTTCAGCTAAAATTTTATTTTACTATACAGCATTATTTATCTAATAATAAAAAGAGCGAAAGAAACTTTACACTACTTTTCGATGACTCCATGTCATCATTTTCAAGTGAAAAGAAAAAATAAAATTTGATAACTTAATATATACCACGCGAGATGATGAAACGTAAAAGCGTGCATGTAAATAGTGACAAATTTAGATAAATAGTTTTGCACGTATGGAGTCTGATTGTGTGTTCAAGCATGGCCTCTTCTTCTTTATGAATAACATTTCATAAATCTGACAGTCCAGTTTTCCGTTGCACTTCTTTAAAACGGAAAAATTGTTGGAAAGGTCGCCGATGGTTTCAAGAGCGTGGTCGTTCTTTAAGTGCTTGCCGATCGCTGAATAACGGTGCTCGTCAATACGTTGGTGTAAATGGCTACTGTAGCCGACATACTCTGCATCACACAGATCACATTTATTATTAGAAACAACGCATTGTTGGCTAATTATAGGTGGTTTGGGCTCACACATCTTGAGGTCTTCACATATTTTGCGACTCTTGAACACAGGTTGAAGAGTGTGATCGATTTTGCTGCTTAGATCTGATAATTGCCTTTTCACTGCGTCAGCTGACTTTTGATCTTTAAAAGGCAAAACCATTCGGTGAACAGCATTTTCATTGGTGGATAATTGAGCTTGCTCTCCAGGGTTTTCAGACCCCACTGAGGTGAAAAAGTGAGAGATAGTGGACTTGATGAGGCTGTCGGGGTACTTGAGGTTAGTAAACATCACCTTGAGATGATCACATTCAGATTTCAAAGACTCCCATGTGGACGACAGGTGGAACGCACGATTTAACATGGTCTTGAGTAGCGATTTCTTGTACCTTTTATCGACATGGCTTTGGTGGTGAAGCAGTAGGCCAGTGTTAGTTGGTTTACGATAAACACTATTTTCCAGTTTGCAGCTTTTTTTGAGGACTTCCATACCGATAAATGGTAACCTGTTATCAGACGCTAGTTCCATGGTGAAATTTATGGATGTATGACAACTATTAAGCGTTGATAAGAAATCCTCTGCTGCTGGTACATTTTTCATCGTAGTAAACGTAGACAAAGTCTAAAAAGTGGTCGAAAGCATCCGAACAGTTCAGTGCTAATGTCATCAGAGAAGAACTTAGATCAAAGCTCAAGCAGAAGGCGACCTTGAAGGATGAGATCAACGCGATTTACGACGAGATCCGTCTAAACTGCACGCCGCTTCAATACATGTGCATCATAAGAACTATGGTAAACCTACGGATGAAACACAGTGAGAGTGTAATGGCCAATCACACCAACAAAATAATGAGGCTATTAAACAAGGATCATGATATCGACAAGCACATCCAAAACATTTCATCATACAAGCTCTCATTCTTCCAAAAGCTTGTTCTCTGCCGAGGTTTAAAGTTCTCCCTCCCACAACGCATATCTGTCATCAATATACAAGCGAATTTCGAAAAATTCTGTTGGAAACTGGAGCGTACTCTTGCCGATGACAAGAAAGAGTTAACCGCTGCGACCCTTCGATCTATCGCACTTAATTACATCGTATGCAAATCACCAAGGCCGCCAAAACCACTTCAAAGGGCTATACAGCAATTGAAACGACTTGACAACATCGTCATCACGAAGCCAGATAAAGGAACTGGTGTAGTCATCATGAATAAATCTGATTATGTTAACCTGCTGAGTCAAGCATCTGTCAATGATACATCAAAGTTCACCCCTGTCAGCTTAGAGAGACCAAGAACGAGAGGCTGACCAGTAAAGCATTACCACCCCCTATTGCAGAAGGAGAAACACTTCGAATCTGTAGTACGGAAGATTTTGCCAAAGCAGATTGCCAATTGAGTTTGCCAGGCAGGCTCACGCCTTGCCCATTTTTATGGACTCCCAAAGACACACAAAGAGAAACTATCATTGAGACCTATCCTATCTGCCACCGGTACCTACAACTATGGCCTCGTTAAGTGGCTCGATGAGAAGCTGAAGCCCCTGTCAGTCAATCGCTATACAATATCGGATACCTTCTCTTTTGCTGAAGAGATTCAAAACCTAGTCATCGACGGAGATGACATTCTGGTATCCTTTGACGTCACGTCGCTGTTCACTAATGTACCGCTTCAAGAAACTATCGAAATCATCGCTGAGAAGGCGTTTGTTGACAACTGGTTTAATGTTACACACAATCTTAACATTACAAAGCCTGACCTGGTTCAACTTCTAGAAGTTGCAACTATGAATCAACTATTCCAGTTTGATGGTAAACTTTATGAACAGATTGATGGCGTGGCAATGGGCTCCCCTTTGGGTCCACTCATGGCAAACGCATTTCTCTGTTCTATCAAGGAGAAACTAGATCATGACAACAAGCTCCCTGAATTTTACAGAAGGAACGTGGACGACACGTTTGCTACGATGAAAAATGTACCAGCAGCAGAGGAGTTCTTATCAACGCTTAATAGTTGTCATCCATCCATAAATTTCACCATGGAACTAGCGTCTGATAACAGGTTACCATTTATCGGTATGGAAGTCCTCAAAAGGGCTGCAAACTGGAAACTAGTGTTTATCGTAAACCAACTAACACTGGCCTCCTGCTTCACCACCAAAGCCATGTCGATAAAAGGTACAAGAAATCGCTACTCAAGACCATGTTAAATCGTGCGTTCCACCTGTCATCCACATGGGAGTCTTTGAAATCTGAATGTGATCATCTCAAGGTGATGTTTACTAACCTCAAGTACCCCGACAGCCTCATCAAGTCCACTATCTCTCACTTTTTCACCTCAGTGAGGTCTGAAAACCCTGGAGGGCAAGCTCAATTATCCACCAATGAAAATGCTGTTCACCGAGTGGTTTTGCCTTTTAAAGATCAAAAGTCAGCTGACGCAGTGAAAAGGCAATTATCAGATCTAAGCAGCAAAATCGATCACACTCTTCAACCTGTGTTCAAGAGTCGCAAAATATGTGAAGACCTCAAGATGTGTGAGCCCAAACCACCTATAATTAGCCAACAATGCGTTGTGTATAATTATAAATGTGATCTGTGTGATGCAGAGTATGTCGGCTACACTAGCCGACATTTACACCAATGTATTGATGAGCACCGTTATTCAGCGATCGGCAAGCACTTAAAGAACGACCACGCTCTTGAAACCATCGGCGACCTTTCCAACAATTTTTCCGTTTTAAAGAAGTGCAACGGAAAACTGGACTGTCAGATTTATGAAATGTTATTCATAAAGAAGAAGAGGCCATGCTTGAACACACAATCAGACTCCATATGGGCAAAACTATTTATCTAAATTTGTCACTATTTACATGCACACTTTTACGTTTCGTCACCTCGCACGGTATATATTGAGTTATCAAATTTTATTTTATTTTATTTTATTTTCACTTGAAAATGATGACATGGAGTCATCGAAACATTGTGTAAAGTTTCTTTCACACTTTTTTATTATTAGATGTTTACCTAAATCTAATTTTATTCGAGCATTATTTATACACTTTTAATCTGTCAAAAAATCCTTTGCGTGTATCCTTGGCTGTGTATGATTGCGATGCCAGTGCTTGTTCAAATTTCAAATCATGAACATGTTTTATTACAGAAAATATCTTGATCTCCCCACATGAAAGGGTTAAAATTGGTTCAAATCCTTCCTTCCCTTTTGGAAACTTTAATTAAGTTCATGCTGTAAAGTTTTGTCCTTTAAGACCCTGCTCTCACTAACCATATGGAATTTCCAGTGACTATTCATGGGGTTAGTAAGACTATTTTCCTGGAACCAAACTAACATTCATACAGCTGCTACTTAATAACTTGCCTTTTCAACAGAGAATTTGAACTGTTTGGGAGGACCCTCAATGTACCTTGACAGATGCTGTAGCAGTTCTCTTCGAGCTTCTTTCTTTGCAAATGTACACTCAATGTTCTTAAAGTTGCACTTTGTAGTAACATATCTCCTTACAGCCCTTTCAAAGGGAAAACACCAGAAATTGTCTG
>NC_090889.1:49663730-49666230 GCF_036669925.1 Montipora capricornis
AAGAGAATTTTATGATACATTTGAATCCAATATACGTGGTCTAGAAGCACTAGATGTAAAGGCAGACTCCTATGGAAACCTTCCAATTCCAATTCTATTGAAGAAAATACCGGAAGAATTAACGCACTTCATCTCCAGAGCTAACCCATCCACGGACAAATGTCTGACTGAACTAAGAACGGAACTAGGGAAGGAAATAGAAACGCGCGAAAGAAGTCATACAGCAGACACAAGCGAAAGAGCTCTATCAGAGGACGAGGTTCTAGTCCCAACAACAGGCACCTTTCTTACCACCAGGGACCAAGGCGCTTGCAAAGTCAACTACCAAACCAAAGGAAAAAACTGCTTATATTGCAACGGCTCACACAGATCTGAAAAATGCAACAAACTAAAAACCGTTGAGGAAAGGCTTGCATTCTTGCAACAACATAAAAGGTGCTTCAATTGCGCCGGTTTCAAGCATTCATCAAACCGATTTAAATCAAAAGGGAGGTGTCTAAAATGCAAAAGAAAGCATCACACTTCAATATGTAAAGATGGTGAACAACACACGACCGAATTGAAACTCGACAAGTCAACAGAAGGAGGTGCCCACAAACCAGTTCACTCAGGCACAACCTATGCAGTCCTGGCCAAGGACCACATTCTGGTGCAGTCAGCAATTGTTAAATTAAAAGGAAATACTGCACAGCTCACAGTTCGAGCCATGTTCAATACAGGATCACAAAGAACATTTATAACCAAAAATCTAAAAGAGAAACTCAAGTTGAAATCGACACGAAAGGAAAACATAAATCTCACAACATTCGGTTCCTCTAACAGCGTCAAAAAATTGCTAGATGTCGTCACAATACACGTTCTGACAGATAAACAACAGATACAGCTCAATGCACTAGTAACACAAACTATCTGTCCCCAATTTCCCGTCACATTACATCATTCCAAGAATGATCTAAACATCGATATTCTCATCTGCAACGACAACTTCGCAAAATTAATCACAGGAAACTTGAAAAAATCTGAGGATGACTGTTTGATCGCCACAGAAAGCAAAATGGGATGGCTAATATCCGGCCCTATCTCAAAAGAATTTGAAAGCGATCATACAAACGCAGTGCTATCGCTCGAAATACACCAAGCTGAAGGAGAAAAACTAGACGAGATTTTAACTAAATTCGGGGAGATAAGCTCGGTTCCCAAAACCAATAAAAATAACAGTAACGCCGTCCACGCAAAGCTTCACAAATCTATACAATTTAACAAGGACTCTGGCAGGTATACAGTAACGCTCCCATGGCGGGACACTGCAGAGGATCTACCGTCCAACTTTGCACTCTCAAAGAAGAGATTGGTTAACCTTCAATGCAGTCTAAACAAACGAGATCCAGAACTAATCAGCAAATATGACGAGCAACTGCAAAGCCAAGTGAAACACTATATACCACATTTCCCCGTATTCAAGGCAGATAGCTCGACCACAAAAATGCGTATAGTCTATGACGCGTCCGCGAAGAAGTCACCCACAGCATTAAGTCTCAATGATTGCCTATATACAGGCCCCAATCTAATGCAGGAACTTCTTTCCGAATTAACCAGATAGCTTTCGCCGCAGACATAGAAAAAGCTTTCTTGCAAATTGAACTAAACGAAGAAGACAGAGATGCTACAAGGTTTCTGTGGCTCAAGGATTCAGCCCTACCAGTTAATCACTCAGACAATATAATAACGTACAGGTTCCGCGTGGTATTATTCGGTGCAGCACCAATGCCATTCCTTTTAAATGCAACCATTCAATACCACGTAAACAGAAAGAACGACTGGATATCTAACTAACTCAAAACCTCCATTTATATGGATAACATATTATCGGGAACGAGTACCCCTCAACAGGAGATAGAGTACTACACATCGTCAAGAGAATACTTCAAAGAGGCTGGTATGAATCTCAGACAATGGACCAGCAATGACGACCCCATAAACAACATGGCATCCCAAGACGGAGCATGCGCAGAACCCGTTACCAAGGTCTTGGGACTGGTCTGGAATTTTAATACTGACACATTATCACTATTGCTAGATAAGCTAATTCAAGAAATCCACGCACTACAATCCACAACCAAACGTTCCGTATTAAGTCTATCTTCTAAACTGTTTGATCCACTCGGTTTTGTTGAACCAGTTTCAGAACAAGGTAAAATAATGATGCAAGAACTATGGAAGATGAAAATACCATGGGATACGGAACTCCCACAAACCTACAGAGAAAAATAGTTAAAATGGCTAAGTGAAATCAAAGAACTCACTTCCCTACCAATTCCTAACTAACAATAACGAAAGGCACAGGTCCACATCTTCTGCGACAGCAGTCAGCTAGCATACAGAGCGGTAGCTTACCTCAGAGGAACAACAACCAACACCTGTAGCTTTGTCATGTCAAAAAGCAAGGTAGCCCTTCTCAAACAACACACTCTGCTAAGACTAGAATTGCTTGCTGCCTTAC
>NC_090889.1:49673730-49681230 GCF_036669925.1 Montipora capricornis
AGAGATTAAGAGTTGATGTCAGTAAGAATCAAAGATCGGGCGGACAGAGCTCAAAATTTGATTTCGCCTATACTTTGTACATTGGTAGGCCCAGGTACTATACATATGAAATCAAGGTTTATTTGGCTAAATATTGTTTCGTTTCAAAGAAATTTGATTTTAACTGCAAACGGTATTTTTCGTCGTAATAACCTTGAAAATTGCCAACTTTCACGAAGTTATTGAGTCATTTAGTCGATTGTTTTAAGATGTCTTCACGGATATCCAGTTAATCTAAAGCTATTTCAGTCCACTGATTCCCAAAACAACTCGCTAACGCTGTTCACAAAAAATATATGATTTTTAAAAGAAGCACACCAACATCCTTCTCGAATTTGGTGCAATGGCTGGTCAAAACATGTCAGAAATGCCCGCGGTACGCAACGAATCACACCAGAAAACCTTTTGGTATTCTTTAAAAGGATAGTTTTAACTTTCTACAAGCTTATATTTTTGGGATCTTTCGTACTTTTTTGACAAATACTTCTTAAAGTGAGCACAATTCCACCTTCCGCCATCTTGGAATGTCTTACATTACCGAAACAGGCGAAACGGAAGTCACCACTACGGCATCGAACGGTACATATTTTTTCACTTCTTTTGACTAAAGAATCTCCCATAAGCTTTAAGATCAACCAAATTTACCTGTAATCAAGTCCAGTGTCAAGAAAAAGCAGCAAGAAACGCACCATACTTCGGCGATTACTGTCTACAATCGTAGTCTGCAAAGACTAAAAGTGATTCCGTGCTGTGACTCGGGCAACGTTTGGACTTTGACGCGCTTCACTGAGTCTCACTTGTGTACCCTTCGCTTGAGCTTTCAATACTCATCCGTTTCAATTTTAGTTTTGATAAGTCTCATTCCATGGGCACTTTTAACTCTCCATCCCGCATCTCGTATAACAATATTCCATTTGTCACGCAATATGTGTGACAAATGAACCGGAAATGAAATTTTAAGAAACTTTTCTGACTTAACAGAGTGAACCCTTCACTAAACCGGTCTAAATCAGAGGTCTAAATTTATGTGGGTAAATTAAATGATCTCAACTTTAACTATAATCACACATATATCTAGAAATATCAAACCGAAACTAATACCATCATTTTTTTAGAAATGACGGAGAAAATGCATGCCTTTGAAAATCTACTGGCTTTCACATATCAATCCTTTGTTAAAAGAAAAAGTTGGGGTGACTAACTTCTTTTTCGTCACCAGAGCTGCTGTCAGTTTTTTTGGCTAGTCAAAAACCACGCAATCTGCTAATATGTACAAAGCCTCTGCTGAAAAACAAAATTGGTTCGCAATTCTTTGCCTTATCTTGTATTTGTTCGTGTTGTTCATTGTTCAGAAGCAAGGAAATTCCGGTTAAACGAGTGGGCATTAAAAGTACAGTCTCTTTATCTGAGCTGTGAACTTATGCATCAATTGCAGCTGCGTACAGTCCCCGCGGGCTGACCTCCGGGGTGGTCCGGGGTTGGCCAATGGCCGACCTCCGGGCAAGGCAAAATTTGCTAATGCCCTACCCCGGGACCGACAAGGGGGAAAATATCCCCCCCGGGGGGGGGGGGAACTAGGTGCAGCTGGAATTGATTGATGCATTAGGGCATTGCATTTTGCCTGACCCGTGGTCCCTGAAAACTTAAGTTATAATCACGTATTATAACAACCTCGTTCCCAGGGTTCTCTCCTACCCAGTAGGAGAGAACCCTGGAAACGAGGTTGGTGTTATAACAGGATACAAGCTTACAATTTCTTAGCTCGATTGTTCTAGTCGATTACACTCGAGCACAAGAGCACTCCTTAACGACCTGCGTGATACGACTTATAAGTGGCTTTTTTCGTTTTTCCGTGATATCATCCACGTTTAAGCCAATATCTTCACAAATGTACCTTAGCACTGCAACTGTTAAGGTAGATAATTTCTCTGTATGAACCAAACTGCAAATGTTACGGGAAAGGGCGACAATGGGGTGACGTAAAGCAATTTCTTCGCTGACAACTTCCTTTAGGTGCGAATGTAAGGCCTCTGCCTCGACTGCACACTGCCCTTCGTCTTCACTTCTACTTTCTTCGTTCGATGTTGCTGACGTTTTTCGAATCCTTGCTGCCAGTCTTGAGAAGAATCCTGCCACCTGCTGTGGCGAAAGAATATCCTTTCCACTGAAAATACGAGCAGCCTTTTCGTCCCTCACTCTTCGCATTTCTTGTGATACCTGTTGTGGATCTGCCTTTTTACCACACTCCTCCCCGATGAGAAACCGTTCTGTGAGGAACTTTCTTTGTTCTTCTGTAAAGTGGGTTCTACTCCTAGTTGTTTTAAGAGCCCATTCCATCTCAAGTGTGGAATGTAGTTTATCACCTGAGATTTTTGATGTCGTGTAGAAACCAAAAGTTGGAACTTTCGTTCGCTCTCCAGTTATTCTCGCAGCGTATCCTTTTCTGGCTTTGTCAAACAGTGTTTCTTTTTCTAGCGTGCGCTTGTGCTTTCCTTCGTCTAAATGTGCTTGCAAACTTGAGGACCGCTGGAATGTCTGAATACACCCATCTTCTGGGCAGGTAAAAAGGCCGCTTACTTCCTCTTTCTCTTTTTCTACATCCATGTCTTGTCCTGCTGTCTCTTGCTGGTCAGGACTACTCAGCCGTTGTTCGGACAAAGATTTTTGCTGCACTTCCTTTCTAGGATTGACTTTTCTAAAGCTTGACTGCTGAGAGCGGGTATCAGGAGGCTCCAAAACTTCAAGTGTAGCAGAAAAGATACCATCGGTTTGAATGTCCTTCCATGTTACCAGCTTTCCGGGCCCGATGTTATAAGCCTTCCATGTTGTGACACCATTTGGATAAAACTGGAAGTTATTAAGCGTACTAATTCCGTCCCATTTGATCACGTTTTTGCCAGAAGATAGTACGGGAGGCTTCACATACTTCACAATAACGCCAGGAATACCGCCATTTGATTCAATGGCTTCTTTCATCTGTGCAGCGTTGTTCACATCGTGCCCCTCGTTTAAGTACACATTGATATGTCCTTTAATTGTTGCGGCCTGGCGGTCGGCTTCTCCCTTGCCCCCTTGTGGATCTGAAAAGTCGAACCTCTCCATCTTGACATCAGAAAGACTGTTCAACCTGCTTCCTACAATTGTTGACCCACAATGATAACATCCTGCGTTGTCCTGTTTGCAATACACTTTTTGCAGTTGTGGCCGACGCTCCTTTAACATCTCGATAACATCTTGTAAAATGGCGGTTACTGCAACGCTATCCTGAGGGCAACTCTGAAACAGGTGGACAAAAGTGAGCTTCTCAAGCGGGGCATTTGCTTCTGACCTTGTAAAAGCCACTGTGATGTGCCATGGAATACCACGTTTGGCGAACCAGTCACACTGTGATTCGCGAAACTTTCGCGGTAAGAATTTCATCGCCCAGTCCATAACTAATAATGCTGAACTCCGACATATGACATCTAACACGTCATGTTTTGCTTGATCCTGGTTAACTGTTCGCAGTTGGTGAGCTTTCCATGCCAAAATGTCCTTTTCAGCTTGAGCCACTACACAGATACTGTCATCTCTTTCTTCTTCAGACTGAAGTTCTGCGCACGCTTCTTTTATGGTAGACAGCACCCCGGTTAATTTATTGCATTCGTAGCAGACCTCATCGTGGTTATGGTTACACTTTCCTTGAAAACAACACTTTTTAGGATCACTTAGGGAAAACGTTAAACAGTGATCTGCAACTTCTGATTCCATTGTAACGTGCACCTAAAATGTGAAAGATTATTATCGTCATCATCATCATAGTTATCACTATCATCATAATTTTTACTATGATTTTTCGTTATTAATATCAGCTGCTTTAGGGTAAAATCTTTTAAAAGTAGTAAAAGAAGTTTGAAACTTATTAAAGCTTGTCCGAACCGCTTAAAGGGCGCAAATTGAAGATAGCTTCCGCTTAATCAATGTTTCGAGGTTTAGCCTCAATACTAGTTAGTACAATGCAGCCAGAGAAAGTTGACTTTCATGTTTATGACCAATTCGCTTAAATTTAGCATTAATCCAGCCAAAGTACAAAGTTAATAATCTACTAAAAGAATAACCAAATATTAAGACAGCCTTACCTTGTAATCAGACCGCAGATATTGCTTGGCAGACCGAAGTGTTGGTTTCATTTCCTTGGCCCAGGCTTGTGACTTTGCTTGATCTGCTATCTTGTCTACTATCTCGCTAAGATCTTCTATTGCCTTACTGCCCTGTGCAGAGAAGTTATCCAAGAACTGTAGAGAGGTGCGCACTGACGCAGAGCAAACGTCTAGTACTCGGAGTTGTGTGCGCTTGCTCATCGGAGTGAAATTGGTCTCGGTACAAAACTGAAAATACTGTTGTGTTATCCGTTCTGGTATTAGCATCCGTACGACGTTAGGTGTTTTAATCACCTCCCCTGTTGAAAGTTTCAGCATCTTTTCTCCAAATGGCATGTCTTGTACAATATGGGAACTTGTAATAAAGTCGAGAAAATGATCAACTTTGGCGAAATCACCCTTCATACGCCTAGTGATATCAGTAGGTACGATCGCACCTCTACCATGTAACAGTCTATGATGCCGCGCGATGTTAAATCTGTAAGGCGTCACCCCGGGAATGTAATGCGTCAGTTCCTTAAAGTGCACCTAACCCCAAAATATTTTTTTCGGTAAAATGAATCTTTGCAACTGTTCGAAACGCATTGCGGCCATTTTTTCATTTTTCTAACAAATCCTGCCATTTCATAGGCTTCGAAAGTTGCGAAAATCCAAGAATGTTTTGTTCACGACCGAGTCAGAAGGGGAGTGGGTCTATTCCTGATTTGACGTCACAATCTACTTTGCATGCATTTTTACAAAGAGTTAATGCAATGTAAATCAGTTTCTGACGTCAAATCAGGAATAGACCCACTCCCCTTCTGACTCGGTCGTGAACAAAATATGCTTGGATTTTCGGAACTTTCGAAGCCTATAAAATGGCAGGATTTGTATGAAAAATGAAAAAATGGCCGCAATGCGTTTCGAACAGTTGCAAAGATTCATTTTAGCGAAAAAAATATTTTGGGGTTAGGTGCACTTTAAGCGATAGTTTATCTGCCAAGATGAACAAAATTTGTCTTCTCGTGCTCCAGTGAGTTGCGTTTAAATAGCTTTCTGCTAAGGCTTCTAAAATTTCTTCTTCGGCTTGTGTTCTCTCTTGTGTTTCACCTAATGTGGTCAATAATTTATCACTTTGTCCTGAAGCAATTACTTCAAGAACCTCTTGAACACTTTGTTTTGCTTTACGGCTGTACCTTCTCTTTGTGCGCTCGTTAGCACTTTCCCATGGAACGGACAACTTATGTCAAACAGGGCTAACATCACGAGAGGCTAAAAAATCGTTTAACTTTTTTAAAGGCTCTTTTGCCGTGTCTACTTGGCTTCTATGCGGTGTGTTCTCAAAATCAGAACCTTCCAAATCCGATTCTGGGATGAATATACTCTCTCTTCTTTCATCAACATGAATTACTTGGGCTGCTGCAGTTTCTGCCTAAAATTTCACAAAATTAAAAAAAAAATTCAAAAGTCTGAAGTAAGGCCCCAAAATACTTCTTCTTCCAGTTTCGTTGTTGTCAGTACAAACATAAAACAGTTTGAACGTACTCAAAATTGGATTCAAACTAGCTGCGTACGGTTTCTAATATTACAAGGAAAGATCTTTGTAGTTTGTAGACGTAAATCATAGAATGTCATACTTACCAGACTAAGCTCACCTAGATGCTCTGTAAGTTCGTCAAAATCTGATTGTGGCAGGCTGATTTCAGGGGTATGTGCTTGTTTCGTCAGGTTCTTTCGACACTTAGTACAAATCGCTAAAAAAATATAAAAAATTACAAAAATGTTAACCCACTTTTTTTGTATTTTCTCACCCGCACTTGCATTTCTGATTTCTTGCTATGCCACTTATCATTTCTACACACGCCCCTCTCTCATCGTTTTCTTTTTCGACCTTGGTTCAGCGTATCGCTCGGCTGTAATTCTTACTTTGCGAACCACAAAAGAAGAAAAAAAACACACATCAAAAAACCGACAACGGGCCAGCCCAGCTAACTGAACTGACTCACCATTTTAACGACGGCAGAGATATGTTTGATGTGTTATATGACGTCATACGTTATAACCAAATGTTTTACTCCCGCAAGTATTACAAAAGAAGAAGGATTATATTTACCTGAACCAACTGGAATGAATTCACCAGTGGCTTCCAATATGTACTTCGACTGAGCCAAGCTACAACCCCGCTCGGCATTTTTCTTGGATTCTTCACTGTGTCCAGAGAGTTTGCCTGGAACACTGCATACCCCCTTAGACCTTCGCCACCCAATACCCAAACTAACGTGGTGCAGTGGACAGATAGTCATGTCGTGGATATTTTCTGGCGTTTGGACACAACCACTGCGGGCTAGAATAAGCTCAATTTCCGTTTCGCAGCCACTGAATTGAAGCTGTTTTTTGTGGCTCGATATATTCTTTGAGCATGATACCAAGGGTACAATTTTACGCGACGCAGTCTTTGACTTTGGATCAACCCCGCATTCTCCACCGACCAAAAGTGAGAAGGTACACGCCATCGCTCAATATTGTAAGTCAACGTTTACGTTTAACGATTAACTCGGCGCTATTTTACTTCCTTGAGAAATTTACGGTGAAAATTAGTTTTTCGGAGAGAGACTTGTAGACTGAAACAATGATAACACAATACTGGTTGAAAATACGCCAAAGTAATTTAATTATCAAGTGCTGCAAACGTAACTATATTTTTGATGCATCTTGTTTATGCCAGTCTCAATCCCAATTTTCATTTTAAGGGACTTTACGCCAGTCCAAATCAAAGTTTTCTCAGTTTTGAAGGGATCTTTAGCCATAGTTTTTTTATTGTTTCAGTTTAAATGCCGTGTTGACAACCGCGAAGTCGCGATGTACTATTTACACAGGTGTTCTGTATTTGCATAATGGCTTCGTGCGGTCAAAAAAAAAAGAGTTCGTGAAGTCCTTTCCTCTAAAGGAAACGGAATATATAGCGGAGGATTTCAAAGCGGAAATCGCTCCTACGTTATTCGACGTTATGTCAAGTCTAATAACGGTGTCAAAGGTCGGTGCGTGACGTGTAGGAAATCAATGTCACGATATCATGCATGGAGTCTCAATCCTATGAGCCACTGCTAAACTGCCGTTAACTTTAAAAATAACGTAAGGGCAGCGACTTAGTGATATACCAAGCTAAATCTCACTTGCACTTATAATTTTAGACTCAGTTAATCCAAAAGTAATACGATTTTTGTACGGTACTTTCTCACAGTTTCAATGTGGCGGTCATCGAAAAATCTTGCAAATTAGCAATCTTCGGGGCAGTCGTATCGAAAAACTGAAAAAGATCCCAAAGAAATGAAAATGAAACATA
>NC_090889.1:49686230-49693730 GCF_036669925.1 Montipora capricornis
AGTGCTTATTCCAGGAAAGGTCAGTAGAAATAAATACACCTAACAACTTATAGCGACCAACCCTCTCAATTACACGGCCAGATAAACACAGGGGAGTTGCCAGGAAGGGCTGATATTGCAGGAAACTAAATATGGTCTCTTTACATTTCTTTGCATTGAGGTGCATACCGTGGTCTGATGTGTACTGTGCTATTTTGTTCTAGATGCAGGGCATGTAGCTAGGAGAACACCTTGGGGTGCACTCCAAAACAGAAAGGTCATCTACATATTTCACCTGTGTATACCAACCTGCTACCAATTTGTTAACTAACACAGCAAACAATATTGGTGCAAGTTTGGTCCCTTGGGGGATGCCATCATTAGGGAAAACAAAGGGGGAAATAGCGTCACCAAATTTTACCCGTTGTGACCTGCGCAAGAGGAAATCCGCGAGCCACCTTATAATGGCATCATGAACCCCAAGAGACCTAAGCTCTAACATAAGTACCGTGTGATCCACAACATCAAACCCTTTGCTAAAGTCAGCTAGAAAAAGACGAACATAGCAAGCACCCTTATCTGAATACTCTAGAATACAATGAACTAAATAAACTAGAGTGTGTGTCGTAGATTTGCCGTAGACGGCAAACTCTTTGTTATCGAGTTGGTCCACCACCTGCTTATATAGTAAGTTGAGTGTGAAACCCTCCACAATTTTAGCCAACTGAGAGGTAAGAGTTATCGGCCGCAGGTCTTCTTCGACTGTTTTAGCAGGCCTAGTCTTGGGAATGGGAAGAACCAGAGATGACTTGAATTGACTGGGGACCACGCCTTGTACAAATCAGTAATACCAGGCGCCAACTCAAGGGCAAACAGTTTCAGCACCCTACTAGGGATACAATCAGGACAACTGGATTTTCTTGTTTTTATCTCGCGCAATGCCTTGAATGGTGTTCTTGCATCAACTAGAAATTCTCCCGGGACCTCCAAGGCAGTGTCAACGAGCATCTGAAGGGGCATAAAGTGTGACATTAGGTCATACAACCAAACTTTACCGGAAAATCACTAGATGTCACGTGAACTCGTGTATTAAACATTGTGGTTTAAGGATTAGGTTTCCTATGGTACAGATATTCAGTTTGTGATATTATGAGGTTACCAGGAAAAGGTTGAGCCAATTTGGCCATTTGAAGAGATTGTCATCACTGTTAAAGTGAACTGACCATGGGACATGACCGCACTGAGTAGTAATCGGATGTACACCAACTGTTGGCTGACACTATTTATGTGATTTGTGGTAAAATTAGAGGTTCTAAACAACAACTAAATCATAAGCAGGTAGGAAGTATTGTCAAAATTTCGATTCTTGCCGTAAAAAAGTTAAAACAAGAATTCTAAAGGGCTTGTTTTTCATACTCAATGAATTTGCAAATAAGGACGTTTGATGTCAGAAGGTCAAAAACACATGAAATTGATTAACTGTCACGCAGCGCGTATACATTTGCCCAAAGAAATTTTTATGTCAATTGAAAGCTTATCACTTAGAGAGTTAACGATGCAAATATTGTTAAATTTGGAGCTTTATCGCATGTAGAAAAACGATGTGGTTTCAGGGTTACCTTCAGTCAAGTACAACCAGGCGTCTTGGAGTTAAAATTATTTCGGATGCAAGCCGTGATTCATATTTTGAAAAAACCACGTAAACCGGATGTTAGAGCTGATATGAATTGGTTTTTGTAGCGAAATTTGACGGCAAAGGAAGAGTTAATTTTTGCGGGAAAAATGGCGATTTCGACACTCTTAAATTTGCATTTTTTCCCAAAAAATACACATGACTAAAAAAACTATACAGTGCATTTAGAGACATAATAGGCTACATCTTGACAACATTTGAGCAAAATCCATTTTCGAGCTGTGGCCACCTTTTCTTTGATTTTTGCAGACATTCCTTCTGTAACTCTTACCTACTGAAGACATAGTTATTATAAGTTTATGTTGTAGCTGTTTTCATTAACTTATTTCTCACATACAGGAAGTTTTTTACTGTCCCAACTGCACGTGTTGGTGCCCAAAATATTGTTTGAGTTTACGAAATCTTTTCCGAATTTTCGCAGCAGAGAGCACAGGCAGTAGGTTCTGAAAGCATGTCGCTGGCTATTGTAATTAACATTTGTGCTGTCCGTTCGTGCAATGTGAGGTAATCACTGATACAAATAAATGTACATGATGTAGGCAATATTGGCGATGTGATGGCTGCGTGTTTGTTTACTTTATCTGCGTCGCTGCATGCCTTGTTCAGTATACAAATATAACATGAAAGTTTAATACTAGTACGAATACAAATACGACTTTATTTAAGTGACTGACACTTAGCTATAAAGCTACTTTACAGGTCTAGTCACAGCATAAATAAGAAATAAATTAAAATACAGATCAGTATTAAGATCACAAAATCTTAAATTACATATATAATATATAATGATTTTTCCATAAGGTCGCAATAGTAGCAAGTATGATAAATACTGTAGGAAACAGACAACTTTTTTAAAAGACATGTTTCGGCATGCTTATGCCATCATCAGTTTAATGAGTTCCTAAGTGTGAACAGTTATAAAGTCTACGGGTAGATGAAAAAATTATTACAACATGACGTAATACAAGGTGTAAACTAAAACGTGAGAAAAGTGTTGTAATGCTGCAAACTAACCTGTGATTGTGACAAGTTAACTGAACCTGTTATGAACTCTCTGAATTCTGTTGATTGGTACCTTCTACAAAAATCTTTCAAGAAAAATGTCGACAAGAACATCTCTAAAGTTATTTCAACTCATCGGAAGCAACTTAAAAGCCTATCTCCTCCTACCGTCCTTCAAGCAACGATCTAAAGAAACACCGTATCCTACGAACTCTTAGGAACAATTCCAATATTATAATTCTCAAGCCTGATAAAGGCAATGCAGTAGTTATTTTAGATCGCAACATTTATTTAGATTCCTGTTTTGATATACTCAATGACAAATCTAAATTCAAAGTATTAGACCACGATCCCACTTTATTAAGAGAGGGCAGACTTAAACGTTTCATTAGTCTACTTAAGAAAAATCATTCTATTGATAATGATACCTGTAGTAAGATTTTTCCAGAGGGCTCACAACCAGGAAAATTTTATGGCCTTCCTAAATTACATAAGAAACGTGAAAATCACAATCAACCACCTCTTAGACCTATTGTTCTATTGGAGCTTATTACATCAATTCATGGCACCCTAACATCAAATTCACTTTTAAGAAAGAGAATGATGGTAAACTCTCCTTTCTTGACATACTTGTTGACAACTCTTCGCGTGATTGTGTTTTTTCAGTTTTTCATAAAAAAACTTACACTGGTCTTTAAACTAATTTCTTTAGTTTTAGTCCATCATGCTATAAAATCGGCCTTATCCGAACTCTTATTGACCGAATCTTTAAAATCAACAACACCTCCTCCGGCCTTCAAAACGATCTTAATAAACTTTCTGACACCTTGAAACGTAATTCATTTCCCTTGCACATTATTGACAGAACTTTCAAGTGGTATCTTGACCAGTCTTTTTCTCAAAAAAGCCGGAACACTAATGATGACAATAATACACGTTATTTTAAATTCCCTTTGTCGGCCATTATTTCAAAATAGTGAAACTTAAACTCCGACAACTTACTAAGCGCTTTTGCAAATCTGACCTAACTATCAAATAAGTTTTCACTTCATTCAAAATTAAAAACATGGTTAGTCTTAAAGATCGTACTCCTGTTGCTCTAAAATCCATGTTAGTTTGCCAATTTTCTTGTGCGGGTTGTAATTCCCATTATATTGATGAAACTAGTCGCCACTTTTCTACCAGGATAAAGGAACACACGGAAAGCGATTAAAACTCGCATATTTTTAAACATTTCAACACATCTCCTTTATGTAAGAACAAATACTCCCCTTCGTGCTTTAGTATTCTGGATTCTGACAGCAACTCAATTCATTTCAAACTCAAAGAAGCTTTTTATATAAATAAGATCAAACCGGAACTTAACAAACAATTGCAGCATTACATTGCATTACTCAATTGATTTAAAACTCAAGGAAGCTTTTTATATAAATAAGATCAAACCGGAACCGGAACTTAACAAACAATTGCAGCATTACACTTGTCTCACGTTTTAGTTTACACCTTGATGTTTGGTGTCACGCTGTAAATAGTACCCACCCGCTTTTGTATTACGTCATGTTTTAATAATTTTTTTGATCTACCGGTAGACTTTATAACTGTTCACACTTAGGAACTCATTAAACTGATAATGGCATAAGCATACCGAAACATGTCTTTTAAAAAAGTTGTCTGTTTCCTACAGTATTTATCATACTTGCTACTATTGCGACCATATGGAAAAATCATTATATATCATATATGTAATTTTAGATTTTGTGATCTTAATACTGATCTGTATTTTAATATTGTATTTTAATTTATTTCTGATTTATGTTGTGACTAGACCTGTAAAGTAGCTTTATAGCTAAGTGTCAGTCACTTTAATAAAGTCGTATTTGTATTCGTACTAGTATTAAACTTTCATGTTATATTTGTATACTGAACAAGGCATGCAGCGACGCAGATAAAGTAAACAAACACGCGGCCATCACATCGCCATTATTGCCTACATCATGTACATTTATTTGTATCAGTGATTACCTCACATTGCACGAACGGACAGCACAAATGTTACTTACATTAGCCAGCGACATGCTTTCAGAACCTACTGCCTGTGCTCTCTGCTGCGAAAATTCGGAAAAGATTTCGTAAACACAAACAATATTTTGGGCACCAAAGCATGCCGAAACATGTCTTTTAAAAACGTTGTGTGTTTCCTACAGTATATAATGATTTACAAGAAAAAAAATCTTAACAACTTATTAATATTGAGAGAAAAGATATATTTCATCCTAATCAGTTCTAGGAGCAGCGGCTAGTCAGGTCTATCTTTAAAACACTTTTCTTAAACAATTTATAGTTACTTATTATCCTGTGTTGATTTGGCAATGCCTTCCATAGCTTGGCCCCCTGATATCTTTCGGCAATGTCAAAATTGCGTCTCCTCGTAGATTATAACGACTTTCTCTTAATTTTAGTAAATGTCAAATCGAGGTCGATACTTTCTGATTATTAACTATTCTTTAAACTGTAGTCAGTATCGTAGCGAGTCTGTGGTTTAACAATCCTTGCTGACCACACTTTTTTAGCAACATTTCATATGAAGAATTATTGTCTCGGTAAACAAAGCGCAGTGCTCTCTCGTTAATTTTCTCTAATTTATCTGACGCCGATTCCTGCAAAAATGCCATGTTTCAGCACAATAATTAAAGTGCGGGACAATAAATACCCGATAGTGGTTCATGCGTGTATCAAACGGCAGTATCTTCTTCATTCTCTTTAGAACTGCTACCTGCTGACTAACTTTACGGCATATCTTTGCTACATGTGCATCAAATTTTAATTTACTATCAATCGTAACACCCAGTAAGTCCATATCATCTTCCAGAGGAATAACAGAGTTCTCACAAACAAACTTTGGATCAGAGTGTGAATTGCCAAAGACAATAGCTTTATATTTACTGGGGTTCCTTTCCATTCCATTCTTATCAAACCAGTTGTCTACCCTTTGAAGATCAGAATTGATAGCCTGCTCGACTTCCACGGTATCATTTCCCGCATATAAAATTTGCATATGTAGATAAGGTAGTATTTTCAGTAACTTGATGCAAATCATTCATAAATATATTAAACAACAGAGGGCCAGGAATGGACCCCTGGGGAATTCCTTTCACAATTGTATCCCATGATGAACACACACACACCCCACCAAGTTTAACTTGTTGTTTACGCTCCGACAATTAATCGTATTTCTGTGAAAATATGTTGGTAATTTGCAAAGTGACATGATGTCTCCCACTCGTTATTGACAGGAAACTATTTTGGGTTTTTTTTAACTTCGGACAGATTAAGCAGAGCGTTTGCTGGCATTAGTTCACGCTTCATTGTGGAAAGTGGTGCTTCTCGAGTGTGATTTAGGCTGCCAAGTGATGTTTATTTTTAAGCGGCGAAATGCATCCCTGGTACATATCAAGCACAACGACAATCATCGAGGAAGGAATCACTGGCGCATAATGTTGTCAACGTGTCCTCATCAGGTATAAATTCTTCACTTTGAATCTTAGCTTTAATGACTTGCATCAGATCGTCAAAAGTTTCTATAGCCTGTTCCGTGAAGATAACTTCACACCTGTCATCTTGAGGAATGTTATAGAGAACTTTCAGTCGTACATGTAGCATTGTGGGATCCCATTAAATGGTTGACTCCGAAGTGCGAACAACAAACTGAACTGACGAAAGGAGAAAGAAATGTGACCACGTGCATTCACCTTTTACATTTGGCAAACAAAGCCACGTGACGAAAATCATTGACGTTTGGCGCCAAAGTCAACTGTCATGCTTGTCTTTAAGTTCGTGGACAACCTGTTTCGGTAGTAAAAAAATGGGATCATGTCTCACCCATAATTGTTAACTCCCAATTTAAACTAATATTGTAGTATTGTAAACACCCGCATATAAGAACAACAGGCTGAAATTTGGCCAATAAAGCACCATATAAATAAAACATGTTCTTAATACAAAGGGAAAGGGTATTAGGATAAGGAAGCAATACAGTGCAGTAACTTATATCAAAGCACTATGGTGTTCAGGACCATTACAAACTGTAAAATCTATTACAAAACAGCACTGTATCTTAATTAAAGCTGTAGTAATATATAATTTGAAGTATTTCTGAAACCATTTTTAAGAACATGACGAGGACGAGAACATGACGAGGTGCTTTCCAAAAGGAGAAATTGCAATCATCTATTACCAGCGACCTTTGGCCTCAACCCAGAAAACGAAGTGAGGATTTCAATTTTTAGTCATCTCACACCCAGACTGCAAGAGTTATTTTACCTGGCTAAATCGGTAAAGGAGCAAGACAATTACAAGTACTGTTGGGCCAAAGACACAGCGATTTATTTGAGAAAGTCTGACGACTCAAGAGCTATAAAGCTCACATCATTCCAAGACATCGAATCGTTGCGACACTCAAGGGACAATGTAGCATCTGGTAATGTCAATACCACTCGATGATAACAATCCATGATAAACATCTTAACGGGTAAAGTTAAAGTATTTAATGTTTATACTGTTTATCATCATTCCTTAACGTTTCTATCAAAACTGATCTAGTCATCAAATGACCACAAGTAGTCTTAACAAACGCGAAACTTCATTTGCTAAAAGTCTCTTGAAGGAATTGCCTTATTTTAATTTTACTGGTAGTCTTGTTATGTTACACGGTCAGTTTAATAATAGTGTCCAGACGTCTAAACCAACTCGTAATCACCTTAATAAGAAAAAGAATGTAATTTGCGGTATCATTTACAGACAACATAACTCTCCCGAACGCTTCCAGC
>NC_090889.1:49701230-49703730 GCF_036669925.1 Montipora capricornis
TTTTCGGGTAATGAGTCCCACTGCCATCTTGGATAATGCTCAAAAATTGCAAAAAAATGCCAACCTCTTTCCCAGGGTCTTTCATCTTCCCACCCACTGGAGCGAGAGAGGGGAGACCCTGGTCTGGTCTGGTCACGTGTTCCATTAACATTTCTAAACCTGAGGGAGGGGTCCTTTGTATCAAAGACTTTTGTCGGCAATTCTTTTGTCCAAATCAGAGCGAGGCTCACACGCACAATTCGTAAGCGGCATATTTAGCATGTCAGTGGCCATAAAACCAAGTCCACAATGTTCTTCAGCAATCTTTAGTTCGCCATTTCGACTAATCGAAGTTATTCAAACAGCAATTTCAAGCCAAAACAAGTGAAGTGTCTTGAGGCAATTCACTGTGGTCGAGATGTTGTAGCATTGCTACCTACAGATTACGGAAAATCCATGATTTTCCATTTTCTCCGAGCGATATTTCAAGGTCGTGAAGTTCTCCTCAAGTTCGACCAGTTGTCATTGTTGTTTTGCCTCTGAATGCTCTGATTAAAGATCAAATCAGACGAATTTCAGAGGGAACATTGACTGCAGCAGCTCTTAATGTTAAAAGGAATCAGTCCAATTCTGGTAATTTTGATCTCTAAGTTGGCGACGCCAATTTTTCTCAGTTGCAAAATGCAAAATACAACATCATATTCACGCACCCAGAGGCTTTCCTGTCCTGCAAGCAAGGCATGGATCTTTTTCAAAGTTCACCGTATCAGCTTGCAGTAAAAGCGGTGGTGGTCGATGAAGCTCACTGTATCTTGGAATGGTAAGTTTTTAGTTTGCAATTTAATCAAGCTTACTCGTATTGTTTTCATTCGATCTGTTTCTGGTAACCGGTGCTCGTGTTTCTACAAGTGATATGAAAATAGATACGATTTCTGTTGCGGTTTAAAGTTGATTCAGCACGTGCACTTAATGTTACCATAATCTTACACAAAAGAATTCTGAAAAAGCTGACTGGTTTGAACATATTGCAAACCAAAGAAAAAAATATAACCAAATCATTTCAACTATAGTGTACCTTCTTTCAAATTACTTGACGCAAGCAATTAAATTGCTATTAATTTTTTTGTTTATGATCACGCCTGGTTTTAAGTGTAAGTGTTCCCGAAGGTTTTTGCAAACGGTAGGAGTTGGTAATAATTTTGTTTTCCTGAGAATGAAGAAACAATGAGAATTCAATGAGAACTCAATGAGAAACAAAATTATTTCCTCAGGATCAGTCAATAAGTGTTCAGTGTTACTTTACACGAAACTTATTATTATATTCTTTTTTTGTTCTTTAGGGGAGACGATTTTAGGATAGGGGAGACGATTTTAGGAAGGACTACTCGCAACTGCCTATGTTGTGCCACTTTTCCATCTGTTCCTGTGGTAGCACTCACAGCCACGGCAAACAATGATGTGGCCACAGTAAAGGCATCACTCAACGTGAAATCACCCCTCGAGGTAATTGCCAACCCAAACAGGCCAAACATTTTTTATGAAAAGGTTTTTCGGATAGGGGAGGATATTGACTTTTTTGATGGATTACTGGAACCCATTGCTAATCAGCTGAGAGAAGACACATTAAATCATCCGCTGACTGTGATGTACCTGCCTTTAAATACTTCCAAAGGCATTTGGGTGATGGACAATATTATCCTCCATCCATAAAACCATCCATAAAACCTGTTTTCATTTGCCAATATTCAAGATTTGTATGTTCAATAAACATGAATGGATCATTTGTAACATTTTTAATGCAAGATAATTTGGATGCTTTGGAGATGCACAAAATTAATGCTTATTATTTTTGCCTTATATATTAACATTATTTATATAGCTACATTGAGATTAGTAAAAAGTTGATATAAAGAACCGCTAGTCGGTGTTATATAAAAATAGCTAATAAAATGTATGAGTACTGATTAAATAACAACGTGAATGTGAGGTAATAGAAAATACAATGATGAGAAGACAAGACAATGGGTATTGGACGAGGAAAATTACAATGAAACTGTTAAATTGACATGCTTAACTTGCTTGTTTAATGAAGGTTTTTCCCAACCTATGTGTAAGGCCTCCTTGATTTTTAGTTGAAAAGGCGTCGAGGCAGTGTCAAGGATTGAAAAACAATCCTCTGACCCATTAATGTGCTGAAAGATATGCGAGTTCTTATCAGATGTTAAATGTTCACGAACATGTGTAGCAAGATGTCCGTTTGTTTCGCCGACATAACAGGCACTACAGCCTGCGCAAGAAAATTTATAAACAACATGGGATCGTGATAATTTGGAAATAGCATCTTTGGCACTGAATAATTTCTTAATTTTGTATGGGGCAAACACTAGCTTGATGTCCAAGTTTTTACAATAGCGTTGTGTTAAATTCTTGATTCTGCGTTGAACGTGAGTCGAGAAAGGGCCAACAGAAGGTAATTTGTAATAGTGCGTGCGAATTTCATTAGAGTTGGTTGTTGCGAAAG
>NC_090889.1:49713730-49728730 GCF_036669925.1 Montipora capricornis
AAGAGAATGAATCTTAGCACAATATTGACTGTTTACATTGTACATTGTAATTGCCAAAAAGTAAAGTTAAACTCTCTGTAAGCTGGACACTTCTTTATCACAGACAGCGTAGTTATACATGTATGCGTCCTTCTTAGAGAGAGTTGACTATCCCTCTGATAGAGAAAACTATGAGGCAATAAAGACTTGTAGTCAGGCCACCCTTGATAATCCCCTTTGTTGGGGGGGGAGGGGGGAATGCCATTTTGAACTCCCAATGAGTTCTAAAAACAAGTTTGAAATAGCTGATACTAGATACCAGGATTTTCAAACTACCGGGTAACCGAGTTTGAAAACGTGACATTCAACTGCCGATATACAGTAAATACAAAATGTATGAGAAAGCTCCATTTGGTGTGCCAGTCTACAATCACGAAGGGGTACAGGTGGTCAAACCTATCCTGATGTATGTGGCAGCTTGCTCTTAAATCTTTGGCACCAGCTAACCTTACCCTGATGAGCTGGTCTCCAAAACAGGGTATCCAGATCTTTGCCAAAGGATCATCTGCTTCTGGTACTGGTAGGACATGTGCTTCAGGATGGGAGGGGGCTGCAATCGGTGGACCAGGCGGTACGTGGTCTTCATTGGCAGGAGCACACAAGCCAGCTTTTGCATAGATTTCTCGCACCCAAGCCTCCATCTGATCTAAGACATCCACTAAATCTGAATTTTTTTTTTCGTCCTTTATCAGCACGGAGAGTGGTACAACAACAGACTGGGAACTCATTTCCTGTGCATGCTTGCAAGGGGTACGAGCTGGAACAACTTCCTCAAGGAAATCAAATGATGGACATGACTCGCACAATACCCTTGCAATGAAAATCTTGTAACGATCCCTTGTACATTGGATCTCCTCTTCAGTCAGGGTAAGTAGATCAATTAAGTTGCACTCTGAAAGGGTTTTCTTGGGTCCATCATCAGGCAAATGGGTGGAACTGACACGATCTAATACTATGCTTGTTGCTACAGCATGGACACTTGTATTTTGCTTGTCTGACTGCATTTCATGGGTTTTGACTTCCCAATCACTGTTGTCAAGAACAAATACAAATGTCTAGCCTTGTTTTAATAGTTTTACAGCACGATCCAGGAAATGGTTTCCAATCTCTTCTTGAATGGTGTATTTCATGGATCTCGATAGACAGAAGGAATACTCGTGGAGCCTGTCTACAAGCTAAAAAGAAATAATAGGGTATGTTCAACGATTGAAATTAAATGAAATTAAGGATCAGAACAAATAATGAGTTCTTTTGAGTTCTACAAGCTACAAGATCACACTCCGGGGAGAGTTTAATAAATTATTGTATTGTATTGTATCATGCAGTTACAGAACATGTGACTGAGTAATATATTATAGATGATTGCTTGGCATGGAGTATGAAACTCAGAGTTGCCAATAAATTACCGAATAACGTAGCTCTTGCATTAGAATTAATTATTGCTCTAGTTCAACTACTGAGCACTTTTAAGTTGATGAAGTTTCAACCCATTTTTGGATTATTATATGTATGAAATTATATATATCTCAAATGAAATAAAATAACACTACAAGATGACTTTCAGTTGTGGGCAATGTTTGTGTACCACACAATCCATTAACCTAAGCTTAAAATTGTTGTTAAGATTCAAAAATGTCCCAGTAAGATAAAAGTAGACAGAAAGTGGCTAACAGCTCATAATGTAACACAAAAATGTCCCATATTCATTCTGCATGAAAAAGGTACAAGTTCATGTGAAATCCCCAAATTAAAAGCCCATACATACATACATACATACATACTTAATTGACCGCTCCCCATAGGGGCTTTTCAGGGCCAATAAAACACAATCAACGAAATGACAGAACACAACAACAACTGTTAAGAATCCCAACTGGCCGTAGGCAAACCAGTTGGCTATTTACAAGTGCAGCCGGGAAGTTGAACCAGGGACTACCAGGAACTCTCAAGGCAAACGCCCTAACCACTGGGCCACACTGCCATGAAAGCCTGTCTCAAGTCCCTGTCACTAATGTGCCTGAATATCCCCTTTGCCACTATGAACAGTTTTAGTACTGTACCTCTGAACTTGCATCTCCCTCTGTAAGCAGCACACTGTTTACTCTTTGGACCAGGCTCATTTCTTTGCACCTCAGGAACATCATAATGCCATACACTAATGACATTGCAGCCGCTTTACTTTTCTCTTCGCTGTTATCAAATTTTATCATCTGGGACAGAACAGAGAACACAGTAGGGCAAAGGGTCTTCATTTCATCTGGGATCTTTTCAAAGCTGTATGTACTCATGCCATTGTACCCTCTTTCCCTTAGCACTGATTTGGCATCTCGTCTTGCCACCTCTATCAACTCCTTGTCTATTTTAAAAAAGACAGGACACACCATATAAAAGCTGTTTTTAAAGATTATTCCACATAACTACAATCTAAATCAAATCCTGGGATCTCTCTTATGATTGGTGCAGAATTTTTATTTTAACAAGAGTCTGTCAACATTGCATAGGGGGGCTTGCAATGGCTCCCCTTTGATTTGTGTTGGGCTGTCTTGTGCAAACATAGTATGCCATGTTTTTTTTTCTTTTCTTTATTCCAGAACTCCAGATTCAAATGTTAATTTATAGCAGATTTAAGGATCTTCATAATAGAACAAAAATATTTGGCACTTAACAAATAATCAGAAATTACATTCTACTTTCTTTATGTACTCTGAACGTTGTTTTCTAAATCAAAAGTTCTTACAAAAAGGTTAACCCGTTTCCGGAACTTCTGTTGAATGGATACATACTGAAGCTACACACAACGTGAATTGTAATCCTTAAATATACTGAGTACCTCGTTCGGAGTTGCACTTTCTTCAGGTATCACAGACGTGGAGACTTTTGAATCTGATGAATGCATTTAAAAAAGAGATACGAAATATTCAGAATAAAAACTTACAAAAGTCGTTATGTACTCCATGCCTTGTTGCCAACTCAATAGATGCTCTCGCATGTCAGACAAAATATAAACAACGTGGTCATGACTCACGAAAGGCATAAGTGAGCGTAATTTCTTTCCCTTTCATGTAATATACCATCGATAATTAAACATAGAAAACGAACTCGGTGTCATTTACCTGTATCTCGGCGGAATTTTTATCTTGGATCGGTGGATGACACATGGGGATTTTCAGGTCGGTCATTCTGTAAGAAAACATGTAACACTACGCAAATATTTTCTCACGTATGGCGACGATTGCGATAAAATAGGCGAAACGTGCTTGCAAAATTTGTTACAACATCTATATTTTATAAGTTACATTTACAGTGTACCTGCATATTTTCCTTGCCAGCATTCATTCACGTCTACTGGACTGAGAATCCCTCACGCTCTTGCTCGAGGTGCGAGGCACAGATGAAGAGACCTCGATACATCTTTTCACCCGCTCAAATGAGGCCTGTTTCTATTATCTTGGCTTTGAACTCCATGAAACTCTTAAGCCTTCTTTCACATGGCCGGCACAGCAGATGTGGCAAGTCATCTTCATTTCTCAAAGACTGGTCATCGATTTCTTTGGCCGCCGAAAGCAGCGCTCTGTTTCCCTTTGCGAAGAGATTTTTAAAATGTATTTCACCAGTCGATTTACTCAACCTACAGCAACTTGGACCTGCCCTGACACACGTCTTATACGTTTTCTTGGGGGTTTGGACATGAAATCGGCCCGAAGCACTTGACCTTTGTGACCTTTGTCCACGAAGCGCAAAAAACCTTTTTGAGAAGCACACGCAAGATTGGCTTCAAACGCTTATTGCTCTCCCCTGGGCTAAGTTGAGACAAATTTTAAACTCATCCACCCCTCCCACTAATCTTTCGTTTGTTACATCCCAGATTTTGGGAGGCACGTGACCAGAACAGACCAGGGTCTCCCCTCTCTCGCTCCAGTTGGCGGGACGATGAGAAACCCTGGGAACGAGAAGGCGGAGCCCAGTGTGGCAAAAGTCACGACAGCTACAACGTGGCATGACTTCCCCAGCACCAAAAGACGAGTTGTACCCAGTGTCTCTTGACTGTGATCTCACTTGGAACTGACCAACTTCTGGGCCATTACAAAGTTCCTTGATATCCTGGAGATCCACTTCAGCAGCTGATGTTATGCGCTGTCTACAGTGGTTCACAAATGGTCTGGGTTTGTTGTGCAAGTATTTTGGTACATCTGAACTGTAGCGTCTGTACCCTTCACTACATCTTGTGTTAAGCTCCACATACCTGGAAAACAAGCAACTGTTTAATGAGCTGTAAAATAATATTGGAGTAATATTTGAGTTACAGAAGGTATTGCAAATTCTTTGGATTAATCCTTATTATTATAACTTTAATTTTCTGAATTTGCTAGCCACATTGCTAGCTACCTTCTGTATTTGTCCGATAAAAATTCCTCGTTTAGTGTCGCAATCCAGTGTTCCACTGAGGCTGTTGTTATTTCGATCCTTCAGGTACTGGTATTTCAAGGACTCGTTCTGTCATTCAATGCCATTGTTGGTGTTGACACTCATGAAGAATCTGTCCTGTCTGAATGCCCTCACCCATCTCTGTGACACAACACAAATTACAAGGAGTTAAATATCTTAAGGAGGCTGGAATTGGTTTTAAAGGGGCTAGGTCATGCTATTTTAGGTAATTTTGTTTAATTTTGTTAATTATGAGCTCTAAACGTCAAATTGGCAGAGCAAGAGTCTTTCATTTACAAAATCACGGCCACATAACAACTGAGAATGATTTTCCAGCTTTGTAAATTACATTTTGATACAGAATGATATAAATTTGAAAAAAGGTGGGCCGACATTTTTCAAATTTACCCAAATTCAATTCATTTCAATCCTCTCCAGTTTTGTCCATCCATGTCCCTTCTTGGCTTCCCTATATTTTGTTAGAGTTCTTCTATAGTTTTGAACAGTTATTTTGATATTAGAGTTAATTCTATGACCATTCGATCAGTGCTGAAATTGCCTAAAATTGCGTGACCTAGCCCCTTTAAGCTGAACATACCCATGCAGTCTACACACGCCATAACTAAGATACACATGTCCTCTGAGTGAATCAAAATCACAATTAAGAATTCATATGCGTAGCACACCTGAAGTTAAATACTGTGTAAAACCATGCAAAATGGAAATAAAATCTGTGGAAATCATTTGTTAATAGCTTGAAATTTTGTTCTGTGACCTATCCTGATTTTTTGTATACAAACACCATTCATAGTGGCACTTCAAATGTAAAAGTAAATGTTTCATGGAAAAATATCCAGCATAATTTCCTGTAAATTATGTCGCAAGTCCCCTTAAAGTATAGCCGAGCAACAGAGTTGCGAGGAGACATAAAGTTTGCCCACACCATTAAGTATCCTTCTTTGTAATCTTTTATCGTTTCACATTCTACAGCAACAAAAAACCCTTTTGTGCCTCCTTATGTGAACTTACAAGTCCTGTTGCATGTTAATTAGTCACTGCAAGAATTCTTGATACATGAATAAGTTCAAAAAAGCACCTCATTAACCTATATGGTAAAGGAGGATGTTGACATACAGACGTAAGCTTTCTTCCTTACAATATAACTGTCATTGATAGTCTGTGCTTCGTAGTTATAACATTACAGACAAGTAAATTTAACTGTGTGCTGCCTGCATTATGTCCATTCTCACCTTAGACTCTGTAAGCCAAGTTTTTTTCAAACCAATTCCTGAGCTTGGGATTAAGGGAAGGCAAATTCTTCTCAAGTGACTCTTTCGTTGAGGATTTTGCAACATTATGAAGCAATGTTAGGACATCTTCCCTGCTGGCAGTCAAACCATTTTCAGACTTTCATAACGATCTATCCCAGCACTGTTCACGGTGAAAGTCACAAATATATGTAGTGGTATCTGTTAAGCCAACATTAAAATTAATGTCCAATATATCAGGGTTTTCAGTAGAATTTTGAGCAGCCATTGCTGCGCTGCTTTTGTACATGGCTGAAGCATCATCGAGGTACTTATACAACCATACAATGTACCTAGTAATAAAACCTGTGACAGGTGTTTCAGCCTCAACTGGGAACCCTGTATGCACCAGTATAATTATATCCTCAAAGAGTTGTTGCAGATTAAGTACTATGAAGGATAAAACGCCTATGGCACCAGCCTTAGCATGACTTTAAGGCTTTGCTCTCATAGGAGTATCCAGATTTGTAACTGAATACCTGAATGCCCTGGCAAAGTTGTAATGTATGGCCTTCTTTTCCAATCAGGCAAACAAGGTTTTGAATGAATACATGTGCATTTAACTTAGTAACAACTTTAAATTTCTAATATCCATATGTTTCATTATAGGTTATGTATTTGAGTACATTGGAACCATTTTGAGTCCTTCTTACCAGGGAATGCTCTCTCAATGTCATGGATCTCCTCATGGCAAAAGTCAGTCATGAAATACTGGGGTTTCCAGCTGCCATTCCAGTCATGGAATATCCCTAGTGCTTCCCCTTTGAATGATGAAGGACCCCCAACACTATGTAATTTACATTTGTCTTTACCACCAGGAAAAATAGAGGGAGCTCATGTCTCATTGTTTTGTAAGTAGCGTCAAGGAGGGTGATTTCATTTCTGTAACGGATCATAAGTTTTTTCTGCCAGGTTGTCTGATGACCAAACAAAAGATAAGTGCACGCACAGTTTTCATGTGTTTCATCATTGTTGCCTTCAGCATCTGTTGATGAGGCTCCTAGGGCACAGAGTCTAAAAAAGAAGTCTTGAAGGTTCTCCTGACGCCACTTTTCAATTTTCTTCTGCAGGTGTTCCTGATCAGTTTTTGACAGAAATTTTTTCACTGATGCCTTTTACATGTGGTTCCTGACATTCACATCTGTTGGGTAATAGCGTCTGGTTGTTTGTTGCTGGTAGAGCTTGCCCTGGAAATAGTTCCATTTTTACAAATTGTCGAAGATGTCTCTTCATGTCATCAACAGTTTTCTCACCTTCACCAACAAGCTCTTCAATCTTCACCACAAGCCTTTTGCCTATTGGCTGCAGAATACCACCAACCTTTTGGTTTGATACATGAGGAGAAAAATAAACATGGAACTTAAATTTTGACAGATAATTATACGGAAACTGTGAGTGTGTAAATGCACTGCTGTTAAAATGGAATGGTCGTTTAATGAAACAACAATATGAGCGCCAACACGAAATAAATATATTAAAAGTTATTGTTTCGTAGTCAATGTCATTTAGTCTTAATCAACTTTCAATTCCGTTTAAGACAAGCAAGTACCTACCAAGCTAAAGAATATTGTACAAAGCAATGTGTTTGGTATGCTGAAGCCACATTTGAACACTTTGGCCATATGGTCGACCAAATGAAATGTGATTGTGAGTGTTAGTAGACATAGGGAGTTGTTTCAGCCTTGTTAGGCCTCAGTAGACACTGTCACATGGCCATGGTGCCCAATGTGGCTTCAGCTTACCTCATATCAAGCGACATCCCACATCCCAGAAGTGTGTCTTGGGCTTCTACACAAATAAAACTGTTGTCCTCAGGTTGAGTTCGTATCCCAATACCATCAGTCTATTCATGTCAACAGACCTCTCCAATGATGTGATCATCCTCCTTTGGTAAATGAACATATATTCCTCGTTCAACCTGGGGTGTCTTTCCACTGATTATGTCGGTCTTCAGCTTTTTAGACATATCCCTTCGAGGTCTTTCTGTGTCATCTCTGATCTATATAGTTAAAAAAGTCATGATTTTTTTAAATGAAGTAACATATTTTTCTGATAAATTAGTTATTAATATTATTATAACTGTGGTTGTATTTTTGTACCTTGTAATTGCAATACTTTATCACTTCTGATAGACGAATACTTTCAGGGCAGCCAAACTTCATTGTATCTGGAGGTAAAAACTTCCTCCTTATAAATGATTGATCATCAATCTGTAGTTAAAAGATTGATATTTTTTATCCTCACTGTTTAGTGCTAAAAGCACAAAAAGGCCATGTCTGATGAAAAAATCCCTTGTCTTCAGAATGTCTTGCTTTAAATGACTTTTCCCTGTCTGGGCTATGTTGGCAGTCAAATACCTTGGTGCCAATTATGCTGAACGGAACTCCATCAAATGGTATTTTATCATCTTTAAAAGAGACTTTCCTTGCTGAGCAAAGGGATCTGTGCCATGAAAACAAGGAAAGTTTTTATGTTTATTATGATGTCAACTGTAACCTGGAGTGAAACCTATGCTTTAGTCAACCCCATGTATTACATACAGCCTTTGTAGATAAGCTTACTACTTATTCAACTTTAGACCTTCATTTCTGGTAAATTATCAAATCCTCAATACCACTGTGAACGTGCTCATTCTACTCCAACATTCTTACCCTCTCCCCCCACACACACACGTTCATATCCCTATCCTACCAAATCCAGTACTTTAAATAGAACATTTATTGATGTAATAAAATGTCCTTTGTTGTCAATAAACAAGCTTGTAATTGTTGTCACGCTTATTGCTATAATTATTTTATATTATTATTTATCTTATTATTGTTTATTACTTCCTTGGCCCTTAATACAAATCTTACCTCCAGCTCCAAACATTCTGTCTGATTTAAAGCAAGAAAACTTTGTTGTTGTTTCCAGTTCATATTGTCTAATCGCAGTCATGGCTGCCTTAACAGATTCAATGCACGACGAGCTTCGTGCGATTCTGAAATCGAAGACCCCTGCCGATGTTTTACTATTCTACAGCAAAACATCAGCAGGAGACCGCACTTTTTGTTGAGGTAAATTGTCATCAACTTTTACCTCCGTAACCCAGAGAAGTGTGAGAAGTCAGATTCTTGGAATTCTTATATGTCATCGAAACCTAGATATTGTCACGTGTGGTGAAGAAACACAGCATAAAGCGTCCTCTTAGCACTGACTAAACACCTGAACTATCCATGGCATATTTGATCGAAGAAATGCGTAAAGGCTTTATTTTCAATTTCGCTAGATTGTGATAATAGCTGGCGCAAACAGCCAGAAAAACTGACAGTTCTTTGTGAAGTTGGTTTTCAACATAAAACAACAAGATACAAAAAACACAAATGCAGAAACTGCGACAATTGAACTACTAACGACATTTTAGAAAATTTACAAACAGCTGATATTCAACTGGAATGATATTAATCAGAAACATGAAAGAAAAACCCAAACGGCCCGTGTAATGCTACACGACACAGCTCGCAATAAATTAAAATTGCTGAGGAGATGCGTGGAAGAATGAAACTCACACTCAACAGCAAGCTCGACAAATCGTAAAAAATCACCTTCCAAATTGGCCCATGCACTAAATTTCTGGTACATTCAAATACATAAGATAGCCAAAATTGACGAATTTGTCTTAAATAGTTCACAGGGCAAAGCTATCTAAGTGTTATCACTTTTTTTGTCAAAGTGACTGCTATGCGGTTCCGGCTCCAAGCCTACACACCAAAGTTCAACCCAAAAACAGACACGGAGCGAGAACTAAGAAACTGATTCGAGGATATGTTGTTAATAAAAAGGAGGGCCCTTGAAAACCACTTTGAGTCAAGGCATCCTGGACATGAGGCACCTAAAATTATTCAGTTCTCTCTTGGGGGTAAAGAAGCTCCTCAAGTGCATCTTCGACTTCTAAAAGACCGTGAAAGGCACGAAAGATACATGGTACGGTTAACAGAATTGGTGGAATGCAATAACTCTGCACACAATCACTGTGTTCCTGGTAAGTATTTTCATTAACGAACGAAATGATATAAGAAATGAATCACATATAGAACATAACTGCGAGGATCGTAGCTTCACTTTATCTTAGCTTCATGGCTTCACTTTACTTTCATTACGAGTACAACCATTTAATAATAAAATCTCCACTTAAAGAAGCAAATTAAGCGTTTCGAACGTCCTGCTTTTCCTGTGCTTACTATTTGTTACGTCATCAAATGATTTCTTTGTGCTCTTTGTTTAAGTCTATTATATGCTTATGATTGTGCTCGTGTCGGTGAAAACCAGGTTGAAACAATCATGAGACATTAAATAAGCGTTCTCATACATCAAAGCATTAACAGCAAGTCCTTCGAAATGCGTAAGAGTGACAGGGTAATTGACCGATATTGACCACGGGAGTGGTGTAAAGTAACGAGTGTTAGGTCGCACTATTTACAGAAGGACTCAAGCAAAAAGTGTTTAATTATTTACCACGTAGGTTACCCACCCACCTCGAACATGGGCAAGAATGCTTGAGGGCAGCCGTTCAAAACCAAAGAAACAAACAAAAAAATCAAAGTTTTGCGACTTCTTGAAGGTTTATTTTTATATAATACTTAGCTTAATGTTACATTGTATTTTTTTTCTGAAGTAAAATGGTGCCACTTCACATTCACAAATGTTGAACTGCGATTTTTTCAGTCACCTGTTAAAGAAAATACGAAGTGCTGAGCTCAACACAGTAAAAGAGAGCAAGCACTGTAGACCGCCCATGTGGAAGCAGAAAGCACTCCGCCTATCATTTAAGACCTACAACTTAGAAGATGTCCAACGTGCACTGCGAACAATCAACTGTATGTCTTTGCTTATCCAAATCCTTCAATGGCACTTCAGAAATAAGCACAAGCAAACGACAGTTGTTAGGTCGTGCTGCTCTGGAAGCCGCAAAGAGCAAGACAACAGCAAAGCTGCCCACTCTTCGCTCTCAAGTTGACATTAACACTGGACAGGGGCCCGTTCGAAAATTAAGAGTGTGAAACGAGGCAAAATCGGGCCATATTTTTTCAACCAAAATAGGGCCACAATGACCCAAATTTGGGCCCTAAAAATCACAACCAAAACTGAACCAAAACTAACCTCACTAAAACCTAAATTTCCGAGCCTCATTTTCAGCATAAATAGAGCCAAAAAGGGAACATAAATCTTTTGGAGTTTAACAGGGCCTAAAACTATACCAAAATTACGCTGTAAATATGGCTGACTGACTAGCTGACCGGTAACATGAGAACCAAGCGTGAGGAATCGGATATCGCGCTCACGTGCTGTGCATATTAGTAATTTAAAACTAGTCACGTCCAATAATCTAAAAATAAAGAGCTTGACCACACTGTATGCTTACACTGTATGTAAGCAAGTTCAACATGTTCGTAAAGGACGCTTTTATTTCAGGCTAATTTGAAATCAAACATCACAAACCACGAATCCTTTTTATTGTTAATGTACATCGCTGTTTATTGATGTAAGATACGTCAGATGAGTCCATAGCACCCGTGTCACGCTATAATTCGTTAAAATGCGGCAAATAACTTAGTGTGTTCAGAAAACGTTTGCACAAATTGATTTGAAAGATTAAGTAAAAAAGACGTACCTTTTATCCCTTCGACGTTTTCAACTATATTGTTTGATATTTCAACAGTTCTCCACTGCGAAAAAACGCGTGACGCGCCATGTTCTGTCGTGTCAATGATCAGATGTTTTGGCGTTAATTTTTTACCTACCTGAATTTACAAAGTTTTACTTATGAAATATCACTTTAGCTTATAATGTTCTCTTTGTGGCTAATCTATTACTGCTCTTGAAAAGGCGTACTACCGATGTTTCTTTGTCACAATGTAGTTGTGTCAATCAGTTACCGCTGACACTACAATTGGCTTTGGCGTTTAGCTTCATTCGGGCATAAGTCACTTGCTGCGTGAAGGCTTGATTAATATCTTTTTCGCTCGGTGGATCTTTGTTGTTCTGAATGCAGAACGCTGTGATATAATCTGTAAAGCAGAAGTTCGAAAGGGTTAGTCGACTCGTTCACTGAAAAAAGAAACCCCACGCGAAGAAAGTTACTCTTTTTAATTGAATTAATTCTGAAAGCGTAATACAGCCGCACTGTAAATTTCCAGTTCTTTTTTTTTCTTTTCGAATTGCCAGAAAAAAACAGTGGATTAATAGTATTGGCTACTACTAGAAAAAGCACCTTATAATTAGATAATTCGTTGGTGGATTGCTCAATTGACAGTTTAAGCTGAAAAACCTGATGTTGCATGTACTGTACACAAATAGCTTGTTTTGAAAAATTTCCCAGGAAATTTATGCGAGTTAACCTTATCAAAAGCTGTTCTTTCCAGTAATGGGAAAAAGGATCGGCTTAAACAAACGTTAAAACACATTCATAATAATGGCTATCAGTAATGGCTGTTAAAATACAAACTGTCCTTACCTTTACAGGCATTAACTTTCTGTTGAACCAAGGGTCGCTTGCCTTCATTGTTTGCCTTGCCTCCTTTGCCAATTCCTTGCCCGCAAGAATTTCCCAGTTCTTCTGTAGAGAACACTTGGGGGATCAACTTTTTGAGAAGGTGCAGCGCGCCCTTTGCATGCCCACTCTGTACGATGCTTCGAAGAGCGTTGCGGTTCACAAACACATCGCTCTTCTCCAGAAGCTTAACAGTATCGTGTGGGGCCTATAAAAAGCAGATTACGTGTATGTGTCACCATTTACACTTCTTCTGACAACTGTTATTCTCTTGCGCATAATGGTGAATTATGTTTATGGTGAGACCGATTACTGTCTAGCTTAGCAACATTAGGACAGTTCAAAAGCACTGCCACTGTTAGGCTTACACGAACATACGATGAAAACCCATAATAAATATAGTGTCACCATTGCTTCCTAGATAAGGAAGAGTGCCATCATCGAGGCATCACATCGCATGGATTAACCACATTTCTAACGGCATTTGGTCAATGGGGAAGATCGAGAGAAAAACCAGTTCAAACCCCGTGAATTGAGAGGAGATCACAGGAGGAATACCTTCCAATCATCTTTTTTTTTTCGTGTCAACTCCCTTCATGTTTGTGCTACGTGGGGTATAGCCAAATACCTTATCCTCTTTCACTAATCAAGGTAGTTTAGGCTATGCTAAATGATCCATTGCTTTGCATTGCCAACATTGCCACATTTGGAAAAGAAAGAGACCGCTTCGGCTGAATGTCATGCTCGTTTCTCAACAGCTTTCAATTAAGTAGTTCAGTGATCACTGACGCTGTAAAATTATGCTGGGGCAGTGTCTGAGCTTATCTTGGACCAGTTACCTGTTGTTACTCTTACCTGGCTAGGTCGTGGTTCCAGGTTTGCTCGAATGGTGTAATCTTGAATTGCAACATCAGGAAGTTTAGGTAAGAGTTCCGTTCCATCAGTTGTATTGGCTGCTAAAATGTCCCTCATGAAACGCAATACTTCAGCTGATGGAACTGAAATAGTTTGTAAACTTTGGTAAGATAAAGAATCAGAAATAGTGTTAAAATGTAGTAAAAGTGTAACCTATGAATTGTTTTTGAACACTTTTTTTAGGCAATGGTTTTAGCAACCCTTTTTATTTATATACGATGCCTATAAAAGTACTTTTCTATTGATTTCCTGGTACAGGACCCCTATGGAAACCAGCCTTAGAGCTGAATAGGCTACCCTGTCTTAAAAACATTCACTCACTTACTTACTATTGAATTGTGTAAACTTGTGCAAAAATCACATTTGATACTTCCGTTTATGGTTAGTATTTCTGGCTATAATAAAATTTAGTAGTGATTTTACTTTTGAAATTGTCATGCGTTACACGTAAGAAGTATTTTCAGCGATTTTTGTCTACATAATTTCTTTCTGCCGTGGCTAAAGAAGATACAGTACAGTGAAAAATGCCTTTGCTGAATCAAGGAAACAACCTCGTTGGAAGGAAAAGGCTAACTACTTAACCATCTGGTTTACTAGCTGAAAGATAAATTCCTCATAATATTTATCATTTGTAACTTACCTGGCTGGTTTTTCGCGGAAGAAATAATCTGCTCTCTGAGCATTGCTATCTCATCACGTAGTTTACTATTTTCCTCCCGTAGCTGAGCTAACTCGTTTTTCGGCTTCCTTGGCTCATGTCTTGACCTAAAGGCCTGGCCAGAAAATCCCGGAACCCTCCAGGTGGAAAATAGTCTTCATCATCATTAAGGGGACTGTTCATGGCTTGGACTAAAGCCTCCGCAGTTTCTGATAGAGTCGTTCCCGATCTTGTATTTAATGAACCACTCTGAATTGGAGGACGGAGTTCTTGTCTGCTGTCGGTTGAAGGAGTAACTGAAACTCGGGGTGGAAGAAAAAGCGAAGGTGACATTTGTTGCTGGATACGCGGCGGCGTTACCGTTGGTTCACCTAAACTGGGAGAAACATTCCGTTTTCTCTCCATGATATGAATAGTAGATTCAGCATTAGGCGATGTACGTGTATCTGGAGAATCACTTACTGGGCTAAACGACACGCCAGTTGTGGTGTCAGTCTCCTCTTCAGCATCACTGTCTTCCGGCTCCTCAACCAAGTCCTCTTCAGCATCACTGTCTTCCGGCTCCTCAACCAAGGATACCTGGTTACATCTTTCTTTAGACTGAGTACCACCTGGGAAGGCTGCCATAAACGTCTAGCTACCTTGGTACATGCTTCATTCTCAGCTGTCGTTTTGTTGGCGATGTTGCTCAACTGTTTTCGGGTCTCTTTAGACTTGTCGGCTTTCGACTTCACTGCCCCTTTCTTTGGCTGCTTTCCCTTGTTCTCTTTGTTGCTTTGAGAATCGATATCGTCGGTCTCCCTGTCGTCCTTCTTCCTTTTTTTGCCGGAGCTTTCTCTGGTTTGTCTGCTCTGTTTTCGTTGTCAATTTTTTGTTGTTCCTGACTTTCCTGCATGACAGCAGTTAGTTTTCGGGCTCGTTTTCTGGTGCCATCAGTGCAACCATCAGTTTTTTCTCCAAGTTCGGGCTGACTCTCCGAGTTTACCAGCAAAGACGAGTCAATAAGAGCTGCCAAGTTTGTTTTCACTTCTTCTCCGTGTTCTATCCACCTTTGAATACGCTTGCTTGCCATTACAGCAAATTGTTCTATCTGCTCTTTTTTATCTGAAAAGTCAAAATTGCAATCG
>NC_090889.1:49736230-49738730 GCF_036669925.1 Montipora capricornis
ATCAAAGCAATGTTCAGGCTGATCCCATAGCCTGGAAGCTCTGCAGCAAGGGGCTCCAGCTTGAAGAGATTTCTTGTAACAGAAAAGACAAGCTCTTTCTGGGCTCTCATTTAATTTGTGGTTAGGACGAGTGCCATATCAGTAGATTCCTAAGAAAAAGAGATGAAAATACCGGTAGATATGACTGAATGAGCCTAGAACATTGACCTGATTTAATTCAAGTTCAAATTAAACTGTTTTATTTGTATAAGAAAATTCTGAAAGAAACAAACCGTTATGGAAACCCTTGATGTGACTTAGATTTGTTCTTTTTCCATCTTTTGCTATCATTTGATCATAACCACCACCTCATCTCATTCCCCTCTCCCCCCCTCCCCCCCAAAAATCCAAGTACAACATAAGAATGAAATTATTATCACCAACAGTAACCAAAGGATAAATAGGCAATAAATGAGAGAAAGGAAAAACACTTACCCCAGTGCGACCAATGTTCAGAAAATACAGAAGCGTTTGCTACGATTGGTTTGGGATCATTGTCGACAGCTTCACGATCGCAAACAGCTGAATCGTTAATTAAGCTCGTCATGCAACATGTTCTGTATCGCTTTCCTTTCACCTTGCTTTTGGGCGACGGTGTTTAAGGCAGTCGATATAACATCTTTGATGTTATCTTTTCTGCCTTGGTCGCAGTAAAGGAAGCCATAAAGAACGGCCTTTCCCAGAAGAGTTCTGATTGAAGTAAGCCGGTCCTGAACCTCATCCATGTATTTCTTGGCGACAGCTTCGGTTTGCCTCATTTTTACACAGGGTCCCTTGACACCTTTCCAAGGTTTTAGATCCTCTCAAACATGATGAGCTGCATGATGAGCCATTCTTTGATGGAGGAGTATCGGGCGATTACTTCCCGCCAACTCTTCGATCGGAAGGGCACTGATCACGTCTTTGATGGCTTTAAATTCGATTGAGAACAATACTTTCTTATCATTTTGAGCACTCTTCCTTAATGTTCTGACCAAAATCCCGAAAAGAGTCGACCCAAAAAAACTTTGAGCGCCATTGTAATCAACCAACTCGTATATGGAAACTTCCATCATCTCATCTTTAAGCAGGGCCCCTGCACTGAAATCTCGCGGCCTTCTAAACTACTCACTCGATACAGCATACCAGTGTTTCGACAGACAAAGGCAAGAACCAAAAAGTCAACTGAGCTGAAGAGAATACGGCGTTGAATCCTCTCAGGCCAAATCTTTGAATTTCGCGAGACGGTATCGTGTTTATAATAATATTAACTACTTTAACACGTCTCTCTCCATATATGTTCAAGATAGCTGCTTGCCATCTGCAGTTACAGCGGTGACATCGTTGAAAACTGCATTACCGCAAATTACCTGGTAATGACAGATGTTTTAATGTTTTTAGCAACCGAGACCAGAAATTAGATACAATGCCCTGCTGGGAATTTCAGAATGGCATGAAGCTCGTCATGGCCAACATACTTGTTCGTCGACCCTCTTAACTTCTCCTGCCAATTACATACGGATTCGGTACTACTACTACCTTTCTCATTCTTTAAATGGCTGGCTCACCTATGCCGCTTTCTTCGGCATTTGCAGGCAAAGCCATAGCAAACGGCTTGTGCTGAATACAAAGAACCGAGTAGCAACTTCTAGATCTGGTGAACGCCGAAAATTTACTATTTTCCTTTCGAAATTGCCCACCAAACAACAATGCATAGCCGGAAATTCTTTGCAATTCCGAGACAGTTTTTCGGTATATTGTTGTAAATTTTCGTACTCAGTCGCCCGTCACAGATGGAAGTTACCGGCGGTCACGCCATCCTGCAAACTGACGTTGTTCACGGTGGAAAGCTTTTAGAGTCCAAAAAAGGTTTACCCTGCAACAAATTACCACAGGTTTCAAAATTTTATTGCAATAAATCTGAACTCTGTTTAATGACACGGCAAAACACAAATATACTGCTGGACTAGATGACATGCCATATTTGTTTTGCGATGATCAGAGACGACGCTTGACCCGAAGATGTCCACCGAAGATCAGATGATGTCACGTCAGTTTGGCGGATGGAAACCAGTGAGGACCCTCGTCCGGCCATCCACCAAATTGACATGACGTCCCTTTATAATTTAACTGATGTTCCACAAACATCTATTCCCCACTGTATCCTTGCCGCATGAAACACTTCACACCGAGCTCGATAGAAACCAATTTACCAGATACTAGCAGATTAAGCCATGCATCTAAAGTTTACAAGCTGTAGCTATCGCATAAATTACCTTCTCTTACAGTGTGTCTCTAAAACCAACAACACAAAGATCATTGGTCATTCAAATCATGACAACAATAATCTTACTTTATTCGCAAGTCTGGTAAGTTTAGTTTGAGTGACAACCTTGAATATCAGCCAGTCTTTGATACCTCGCAGTGGCCACCATATTTATTTTACGATGGTCAGAGCCGACGCTTAAACCGAAGATGTCCA
>NC_090889.1:49746230-49753730 GCF_036669925.1 Montipora capricornis
ACAAAACTTGTCTGTATCAAACAAGCTAAACATATAAATCACAAGAAGCAGGGAACAAATATTGTACAAAATCATAAATAGTGTTTAATTACCTCAACCTGCATTTTCTCATCTAATACACTGTCCGAGATTTCCTCCTAAAAGACGATAACTACAAATAAATAATTGGGATCTGTACTTGCTATTTAATGTTAATGTCTTTTGTAAGGGCGATTGGAGGATAAGTTTTTTTTTCTAATGTTGTGATATATGATTGCATAACTGAGTGGAGTCATTTACAAACAAAATACAAAAAAAATTCAATATTTAAATATTAATACTGTCTGTTGAAGAACAACTTCTATTTGTATAATTTACAACTTACTGGTGACTCAGACTCTTGGGATTGAAGTTCAGCTATAAATTCTCTTGGCTAAAAAGGAGAACAGATGACATGAATAAAGATCTGGTTTATATGTAATTAGGGCAATCACTGATAAATGAGACAAATTCAAAAGCGTACGACATAATAATGACAACAACAACAAAAATCACCTTCAGTACTACTCAGTTTTAGATTCGCTTCATACTTAAATGAATTGATGTAATGACATTAAATTTAAATTTAACTCTCTCACACATGAAGCCTTTTGATTCTGCTTGTTAACATTTTTTATAATTGCACTTATTGTACATAAAAAAAACCATCATGATCTTAATCATTACCTCCAGTATCTCAAACTTAGAGTTGTACCAGGTAAATGACATCTTTATAATAGACACATCAACAGTGTCACCGCTGCTCTAAAAATTCAAAATTAAATTAATTTAAGAAACTCTTAGACTATTTCTTCATCAGGTTTAAAGCTTTTTTCTTGGACTCTATTAAAAGCAAACAAACCTATTTATAGCAGACAATTAGTCCCGAATAAAATCATGAAGCTAAAACTTCTCGATAACCATAACTCGAAGCTTGCCTTTTAGGTCGGATATTCTTTGCTTTCCTTGTGTGGTGAGCACGAAACTCAGCCTAATGTGAAATCAAGATTTGGGCCAAATCAGGATGACCTTTCTAGTGTGTAAATTCGAAATTAGAGCCACTGTGATCAACCGATTTGAATTGCAAATATTTACTTTTCGGTACAAATGGTTCATTCATTCATTAATGACAACATAAAGGTGCGTTACATACCTGCTGGTGGTAGATAAAAGCTAATCGAAGCCAAAATCGAAGCTAAAAGTTCGAGAACCAGAAACCTCGTGCAGTACCTGCAAAGCTAGTCACATGACCTCTCCTGGCGCTATTCCCCATTTCCGCCCGGCGAATATATATTTTTTGATGCTAGAGAGGTTTAACAAGGATGATGAGCGAAAAAGGCAGTTGAGCCGAGATTAGTCTGTATCGTAAAATAAATACGTTTAAAGCCGAAATATTAAAACAGTTTCTAAACTTGACGTAACAATGGTGGTCTCCCGGGTAGTCTGCGTGGTTGTCGACAAAGGAAAGACCACACCTCTTTTTAGCCCATGCACCGAAGTAGAAAGCTTTCCCATACAGTTGATGAGATGATTGATAAAGGAAATGCTTCTTAAAAAGGTTTGTTAAGCCGAGTAACAACTGGCTCGTCTTTCTTTGGACAGAAATAGGCTATAACGTAACAGGAGAGAAGCATCCGTATAAGCACATACGCCTGTGCGTACAGCTGAAATCTGGGGGCTCTATAATTCCACTACAACACATACACTCCTAAAAATTCATGCAATATTCAAAACTTTCAACAATAGACCTTACTCATAAATGGCGGTCAATTTATATTTCTTTTGTCCAAGTGCAAATTAGCCTATCAAGCCTCGATACCATACAGTGAATTGAAAAGAATTCTTGCTCTAAAATGAGAATTATAAATGTGGCCGCCATTTATGAATAAGGTCTATAATACATCGTCCCTTCTATAATAAATTATCATTAAGCCCCCCTCACGCACGTACACGGCCTGCATCTCATTACGCGATTCAAGCTCAATTTGAATAAATAAATAAATAAATAAAATTGATTTATCTATCCCCAGTAGACTGCTCAAAGCTAGTTGTTTATTTGAAAAACAACTTATATTTTAGGTTTCAGACGTCATTCATCATTGAAATGAATGGAAAAAAAGTTTTCAATGCATAAACCCTTAATTAAACTGCGCAAAGTGAAATACGTCAAGTTAGTAAAACGGTTTAAGAAGCTCTAGCTCCCTCCCGTTTTAAAGGTAAAATGTCAATTTTGGGTCACTTATTACTATCATGTTACTAAACAATTTCATATAAATTATGTTTGCTTTCTCTCGAAAAATCATGCCAAAGTTAGCATTTGGAAGATACGGCAAATGGGGCGCTTTTGTAACCTAGCTGGTTTTTAGACATGGGTACGTAAAAAAATTCGTAAAAAATTTGAATCTTTGTCTATTTTCGTCAAAACTGTCTTGTTACAATGCCAGATAGTTACCCTAATTACTGTACATGATTTGGTCAATATTGGTGAGATGTAATCAGGGAAATTAATTTTTCAAAGTCGCTGTTTAAAAAAGGGCTTTTTCCGAATCGTGAAACCTTTCATCGACATGAAAAGTCAAACACATACACGGCAAAAGTTTGGAAACCCCAATTTCAGTTTTCTAAAGTGCCGTGGTTATCAAGAGAATGGTATGGCTTATGAATGGTAATGCAATAGCTACAATTTGGTGGAAAAAGTCGAAAAATAGCTTTAAATTTTAACCTTACCACGACATAGGGCTACTTTGTAACCTTTTGAGCACTATTTTATCCTTACTTCTGACAGATTAATGTGGCATTTACTGAAACTTGGCCAGCAGTAAGCCCATGTATTTGTGCTTTCTAGGTATTAAATTCAGAACTTTCGACGCTGAACAAGCGGAGCTATTACGAAAAGAGAAAGATGTTACCAAAGTGCCTGATCATACCTAGGGAGGGAGAGAGAGAGAGAGATTGAAGGGCACTTTGGTAACGTGAAATGGGGCACTTTTGTAACGTGGAGTCGGGCACTTTGGTAACTTTAGGGCACTTTGGTAACGTACGGTAAGGCACTTTGGTAACGTTAGGGCACTTCGGTAACGTGGGGTAGGGCACTTTGGTAACATGAAAATACCACTAAGCCACTATCTTTTCCCATGCTTTACACCTTCTTTAAAAAGCTGAATGGGGTACAAAAACGAGAACATTCTAGTGATGTGCCTTAAAGTAAAACATAATTAAATTTCTTGGTTGCTTTACAGGCCTCTGACAGACGTTGGCAAATAAAGATTTAGGGCATGGGGAGGAGTAATTTATTGTTGAAGATCAACCCTCCCTTAATTTTGTTCACGTTGCAAAAGTATTGCTTTCTAGCCTTGACAAGGGACTAAGCGATCAAGTCAGGTTTTTAAGTTAATGTTCCATCCATCATCAAGACGATTACGATTAAAGTTCCATCAATGCACTTACGCTTGTTAATTTCAACTTTTTCAAAGAAGTTGTCGTACGGTACTTGATGAAAATCAAAATAGGGCGTTTGACTTAGGAATTCAGAGTGTGTGCACACAGCAACTCCTGACAGGCAATCAATAAATCAAATAAAACAAAAACCAACAATAATTGAGTTTTGATGTATTGTAATTTCCAAAACCGGGTGTTATTAGAGGCCATTTATTTTAAATTTAATTGTGGAACCCATCCTGAATTGAAAAATACCGCATTGTTACAGCTTAAGTATCAAGTGTGATAATGTAAACATGGAAGCATGCAGTAATAGATCATCCAATAATTTAAACTGCCAATCCTAACACCGAAAAATCATTCTTTAAGAATCTCGTGCTACTTGAACCTATTGTAGGTTTTTTTAAAATTTCCACTAATAAAGAGCACCCATACTAACAGTAATCTTTAACCACCCAAAAGGATGCCTTTAAAGTGCTCCTATGATCAAAAAATTCACTTTCCTTTTTCTTTCAGATTTTGAAAGCGTGTTTGCTTGAGACGTGACTGGCAAAATCTTGAGCTTCGAATTTTATGCAAAGGCTGTTTTCTTTGAGGGCAAGTTTAGAATTTCACAGTCCGACATACCTCAGAGGGTTGGATCGCGCACAAGATGGCGTCAAATACTCTCTCTACCTTAAAATTGCAGCATGTAAACGCAGCTTATTATTTTAAAGTCTGAAAGTTCGAAACTCCTGTGGTGCATCATGTATTAATTTAGGCGCCTGCACACGAAATGCATTTTTAAACTAGTGAGCCTTTCACGTCATCTTATCCTTGATCCAGCTCTCTGAAGATTTTAAAGTTAGCAATGGCGGACCATTAGTTAGGAAAATTTCAGTCAAAAGAAATGAAGGCTTCAAACTTCGGTCACTTGGTGTTCAGTTAACGCAGTTTTAAAATGCAAAGAAACAGTAGAATGGATTTTTGGTCATAGTAGCACTTTAAGATGAAAAGCTTAGCGTTAATTCCTTAGTTCTTTAGACCCCTTAACCTTCACAAAAAGTCGAAAGGCTAAATCTTTCATAACTTCATGAAAACGCCATCGCTAACAGTATCCCGCTTACTTCAAAGTCTCTGCAACAATTCAATTACTGATTTCTTAACTACATAACCTTTGCAAAATAAGAAACCAAATGCCATTAGTAACCACCTCTCAAAAAGCCGGTTTCTTTAAGATGTCTCGTGGTATTTCAAAGGTTTTGAGACATTTGCAGCCTTCGCTGATTTCTCATCCACTTAACCTTAACAAGCAAACGAAAAGCGAAAATTTCAATAATTAAAAGCCCCAATGTTAACAATTACCTTAAGAACAGAAGTTTAGTCTTTGTAATGATGTGCTCCGCTTTGTTTTTTTCTGAAGCACTTTTACAATCAAATTTATTTTGTACATGCCAATTGTTCGAGATTCTTCCTCTCCCATCACTCATTACAAAGAAGGCAATGCGCACTCTTAATATCAGACATAACTTGTGCAGCTGCTCAAAAGAAGTCACAGCCCACGCTTTCCTTTCACTAGTTTGACCTACATTATCATATGCTCCCAGTGTGTGGGACCCGTACACCCAAATAAACATCAATCAGCTTGAAATGGTTCAGAGACGTGCTGCTCGCTTTGTATTCAAGAACTATTTGCGTCATGTCAGTGTTACTGCCCTAATTAAGGAACTTGGCTGGTCTGAACTATCCAGCGTCAGAAAGCGCGACCGCCTATGTTGGCGAGTGACGACTCTAAACTTCTAGAGAGCTATACTGGCCAGTGGAACTTTTCTGTGCTTAAGACTATATTCCAGTGTTGATCAGAACCATTCACCCACGGCCCGAGTCTATTCCTAATTATTTTTAATGGGAGAGAAAAAGACTTAGCGAAAACGCTCGAAAATCTATGTAAAAATGACCTGTTCGGACTGCAAGATTTGACTCTAGTCTGGTTTTTAGAGTTTAGCCCACCTTATACGCTTTTACTCTTGCTCTCCAAGATCAACAAAATGACAGTGATTATGCTTCTATTTTCAATGCCTTTCAGTAGAATGCAAACTCTGAAACTCATGGAAAGTGTTGTGTTTTTAGATTGGAATCAAACATCGTGCAGTATCAAGTTTCCTCCCCTTCTTTTCTGTTTAAAGTTAAAGCACTAGGGATAATTGAGAGCAGCAAAAAAATAAATACGTCATTCCAGAGAGTTGATTTTCAAATTGTACACAGATAATTAATTTGTGCATTAATACGGAAAGGCGCCTGAGAAATTAAACTTGGGACATCCTACTTCAATTGCTTTACCTGCAACACTTATTTTTAATTAGTCTCCTTTCATATTTCAGGCGGTTCACAAGTTGATGTATGGAAAATTTGTTGAGAAGCTCCTTTCCCTCTTCTTCTTTTTCAAGACGTTCCTTAATGGCAGGCTTTGAAACAACACCTCCCCTAACCATAGTACCACACATTCGTAGAAGAACCTTCCTTTCGTTATCACTGAAAATATTCTTGCTAAGGTAACTTGAATTTGATGGTCCAACAACATCTGATGAACTGCAGGATTCTTTTGCGTCAGAAGCTTTAAAGAAGCGTGACATTTTAGCAGAAAGAGTTTCTACCTGTTCAGGAGGCTCAGTTTCAGGCATACAATCTGCAGCTTTGTCATTCTCGGGATTACATGTACTGTTACGCCATTCACTTCTAATTCGATCGCACACTCTCTTAGCATCCAGTTGCTCTAGAGCAGCATGGCCTTGTATTTTTCCCCTCACGACTTCCATAGTGATTTCCTCTGAAAACAGCTTTTTGATGGCATTCACATCCTCTTCCTTCCATGTCAAACGCTCCTTCGTCAAACATTCTTGGGACAAGCTCTTGGTGGCTGTTGCAGTTGTGTTACGTGACACAGGTTTCTTCTGTGGTTTTCTCATGATAGAGGAAAGGTTATTGGCAGCCTCAACACATGCCTCTTCTTTTTCACACAGGCGATAAAACCTTTCTGCTGTGGATGGTTTGTGACCCATCAGATCAGTGAGATCACCTTTCAGGTCTTTGTGATCTTCATGCACCTTTGTCACGGTTGATTTGTGAAATATTGTGGAGCAAACATCTCCGCCTTCTGCCATGCAGAATCAATAGCTGATGAAATTTGTCCTGATTGTAACTTCTGTCCGTTCCACGACAAGAACACAAAGGATGGTGAGTTGCTGTCCTTCTCACTGCTTGAAATCGCCACACAGCTTCGCACTTCATTGACATACACGTTCAGGTAAGAGAATAAAGTTGGAGTCAACACAACATGGGCAGGTCCATGTACGTCAGCAGTTTTGTGGTTCTTCACACTTATTAACATGCTTCCTTGATTGGTCTTTTTGACTTTCTTGAACTCCTCAATGGTCATATTAGCTAACACTCCAGACCTATGAGCATTTGCAATTGTCATTTACGTCAGAATGAAATCTCTTATCAGAGTGTACATAGACTGATTTACTTCAAGCGCATGCGCTCCACTCAGTTGGCCAATATAGGAAATCGCGGTTCTCACAGATTCACTACGTTCAAACCTTGACACCATTTCAGGCGTAACTAACTTTTCAAGATCTTCATTTTCTAAATGTCTGCGGTTACTATCCTTCTTGTAGGAGGATGACCATAGACGTGCTTTTTCTTCAATTTTTTGGATTGTGTCTGCATTAACTGTTACGCTTGATGGCTCCTCTGTTCTAACAAAGGAGCAAAAGTTCCTAAGACTTAGCAAGTGAGCTTTCACTGTATCTGGCTTGTACATTTTCTCTGCATAATCTTTAAGAAATCTGTCCCGAATCAAATTGTTGTTAAAGAGAGAGGACAACTTTCTCTCTGAGTCAATTGTGACAAGCATCTTACGAACTTTAGAGCAATGCTGTTTTGCCATTTTTTCATCCCTCCTTCCACCATCTGCTGTTTGTAGCCACTGGCAAAAATCCCTGAACGTTTCTTCTTCATCCATCACATTGTCTTCTTCCTCAGCATTATCTGTCTCTTCTACGA
>NC_090889.1:49766230-49786230 GCF_036669925.1 Montipora capricornis
GAAGCTCTTCCCTACTCTCTAGCCCTGGGTTTCCAGGGCTGTCAATAGCCAGGTATTCTATAAAAAAATAGCATGAACATTACTAATGGTAGGTTTCATTAAATAGATGGGAAAGCACAAGAAAGAATCAAGGCATAACTACCTGAAAAGAAGACATAAAGCTCTAAAAAAGAGGAAAAATGATCAAGAGCCAAGTTTAGAGCAGTGTCAAGCAGAGGATCATTGCAGTTCAAATGAAAAAGAGCCTGGAACAGCTGAAGAATCTCAAGAAAGATGCCACAACGCTGCATCTTATTCTTTATCGAAATATCGCACTCTTGGTGATTTGCCACCTGAACTTCAATTCAATCCAATGAAGGACCATCTGTATTCATCTTTCATAAATTATTTTGAAAATAAAAAAAAGTTACAAAGACTATTAAAAAACCCACTTGGACATCAGTGAACTGGTAAGAGGAACTACAAAGAGTAAATAAGATTTTCTTTAGAAGCTTTTAGTTTCAAAATATGGTTGTTAGAAACCTTCCGTAACAACAGTTTGGTAGTTATATGCCACCCCGTTAAAGGTGACCTTGTTTAACCTTGGAAAATATCTCTTACCATAAATTATAATTTGTAGTAAATCCAGTTGAATTTAGTGACTTTAATGATTTTAACCCTTTAATCCCCAGTATCAAAAGGGTAATTTTTCTTCCTTGTTCCCATACATTTATTATAGCACTAGTGAGGAAAAGTTCTTAAAATATGAAGGAAATTCATGTTGGGCGATAATATTGTTAATCCTCACAATCTCCCTGATTGATTAAATAGTGAGATGACAAGGAGAAATTTGACGCTGATCACTATTCGGGCTCAAAGGGTTAATGCAATGTCCAGTAGTTCTCAATATTCTACTTTCATAACTAACTTAACAGCAGGGGCTTAAAATGTTTTGAAGTAGGCATCAGACTCTGGAAATGAAGGGGGCTGTGAGAAGTGAGGGGCTGCAAGGCCCGAGCTGATTGCTATGACCAGAGTAACCAGCGACATGTAATCACATAGCCGGACTTGTTTTGAAACAACTGTACAGTATTTACTTTATGGCTCTTGTGCCCTGTGGCGCCATTGTTAATTGTCAGGGTGTTCATTAGGCATCGAAGATCAGAGAATTCTCCGGCTACTACTCTTAAGTGGCCGGCTACATTTTAGTCATTCCCTGAGAGAGATTTGCTCTTTTATAATGCATGAAATTCTCCTCTTACTTAAAGCTATTCTCCTACTGCTAGAATTCTTAATGAAAACCTTGACTGTACTGATGAAGATGATGTCTTTTTCAGGAACATGACAGCTACACTTTATGCTGTTACAGCACAAGGAAATTGGTCAACATCCACACTGTACCTTTATAGTACATGAGGAAATACTAGATTTAAATTGTATAATTTAGCAGTCTGAACATTAGAACGTTAACTGTTTATTAGAAGTTTACAGACATTGTTTGTGTTGCTTTACCTGCTACAAATCTGAACACCTTTGATATGTTTAATATAAATTATATGATTTGTGTAGAAACCACATTGTAATACAAATTTATTAAATTCAGAGTAGTAACTTGAAATTTGCTCCATAGTCGTCTTGTTTAAATACCGGAAATATCCAAGCTATGGAAAACAGGCTTTTGCTGATTTAAAATGTTTAGGATAGGTTTTTCCTTCTTGAATGTTTGCACTTTGATGAAATTAACTACATGTACTGCAATACTGCAATTACCCAGTACTTGAATAAGAACCCCAGTGTGATTTGCGTACATGTAATAAATTTAAAAGTTCAAGCCTTTCAACCCTGAGATCAGCATGCATATTCTCTACATGTTCTCCATACATTAATTTTTCTATTATTCTGATGATGAGAATGTTTAACAATCAAGACATCTATAACTTGGTGATCTTTTTCTATATTCTCATAACCCTTGTGTTTGATTAAGCAGTGATATTAAAAGGAGAAAATAGATGCTGGTCACTCTTAGGGGATAAAGGGTTAATACCATTCATTGGAAATTTCCCTTTTCGCATGCTGAAATGAAGGGCTGAGTGCACAATCAGCCTAACTGACTTTTTAAAGCTATTTTTCATGCAAATACACTGTAAGCTGGATTTTATCTGTGGCCATTGAGTTGATAGGAAACCATTGCACTTTGTTTTTTGGCTAGCTTATCTTTAGTTTTTCAAAATTTCCTTGAGAACCTAGCACTCTACAACCTTCAGGTCATGTTGTTGAATGTGCTGTTAAATATTAGATGTAGATGTCAAAATAAACCTCCTTTCAAGTTGAGGCATGATTTCCTGTCAAGAGCAAGGCCCAAAATGCATTCACATTAAGAGATGGTAAAGGTTATTATTGATTTTTAGTTTTCCTAGGCATTGTATAGTACACTAAACTTTGGAAATCCCAAGTCCTTTCAAATTTAAGAATACCCCACTAACATTGCAGCTTGCGTGGAAGGGGGCAAACAACAAGAACATTTTCTTCCTCAACAATCTCAAGTGCTGGGGTGAATTTTCCATAGATTCTTTGAACAGGTATGAAGCTTGCATCTCCTTCTGGTTCAAAAAGATCCTTGCTCCAGACTTCAACTGGAGCTCCTAAGGAGTGTCGGGAGGGATGTGCTTGAAACCAACGCACTGATGCAAGTATGCATGGCACATACTGCCCACTTACTTTCGCATTTTGCTTCATAAAAACATCAACAACTCCAGGCCTCAAATCACCTCCAGAGCTGTCAACTGTTCCCCCAAGTTTACACCATCTCGCTAAGATAAATGTAGATCTGTCACTTCTAGACTTGCAAGATCCCAGCAAGTCGCCATTAAATATGCAAGCCGTAAACCTTTCAAAGTAAGGTGTTACCGAATCTTCTTCTGCTCCATTGAAAATCGCACTGTAGCATTTCTTTAGATGAAAAAGGCTACCAGCATCTAAATTATCTCTAAAGGAAGATCCACAGCATTTGTACAGAGAATCAGCACAGGACCATTCATGACCTTTTCGCACTGGACCAATGAAGAGGCAACTAGCACGAATAACTTGTGAAAAGGTGCAAGCCTGTTCAGCTGATGAATGGTCTGTCAGACTTCCTGACTGTTTAGAGGCCAGTCTTGTTAGCAGTGGCTTAAAACTTTCTTCAAAAGCAGTTGGAAGTGGAATGTCTTTCATAAATTGATTTGCAGTAAATTTCCTCATTAGCTGTATTTCAACTGCCCGTTGATTTGTGCCAAAGTCTCCAAGGATACCGTTGTAACGTTCAAAGCTGAACAGCCAAAATGCATATACTGGTCCATAATCCAGGACACAATTAAGAAGATGAGTGTGCAAATGCATATTTGGTGTAACTTTGTCCTTTCCATACAACTCTTCGAAACGCTTGCAAAACTTTAGTAGGTGTGAATGAGTTAGCATTGCTTTGGCTTCTGTTAAAACAGTTGAGCATAAGTATGTGCAAGCCAAGACAAAATCACACCACAATTCCAAGTCAGGCTTGGGTAAAATGTTCCAAAGTGCATATACAGAAAATAGAACAGTGAATGACTTCCACTGGTCAGCAGTAAAGCCTCCGTAACTGTTTCTTATTTTCTTTGGCATTCTTCCAATGGTGGCTGGGACTTTAATCCTGTCTAACTTTTCCTGCATTTGAATGAGGTCGTTCTTTTCTAGTAATGGCCTATCAGAATCAAGCGAAATGTTCCTCATGATGTGCTTTGCTGTATCTGTGAACAAGTTGTGCATAGGATCGATAACATGATACCGCACACAGTCGAAGTACGGCAGCTGCATCAATTCACTATACCTAGTGCCATACTTCTGCTCCAAGTCTGAGCAATCACCTGCAGAGGTCTGGTTTAGAATATCTTGCGCTTGCTGTCGGTGCTCATGGTTACTTCTTGGAGGGGAGGGATCAAATCCAGAAAAATCTATCTTTGTACTCACTGTTCCTGGAAAAAACTTTTTACACTTGGAACAGCCACTGTTAGAGGCATGGCCTGTGAAACCACAAACCTTCCGAGCTGCTGGGACATCACAGCCCACACAAAGAAGTGCTGCACGGAATGTCTGTGCTGAAGAAGACTCGTGTGCTTTAAAACTTAAGCCATTTTCCCACAAGGCATTCAACTCAGCAACAAGGGGCTTCAAATAAGTGTTGATGTTCAGTTTGGGTTCATGTGGTCCAGGAATGACCCCTACCAAAAACACATTCTCTGGCTTGAACCTTTCAGTCCTTGGCAGATTCATCAGTACCATGTACAATACCCCAACACTGTATAGAGAGTGCTTGAATGGCTGGAACCAATCAACATTCAACATAAAAGCATAATTTCTGGGTGCTGCAAAAAAGGTTTTCCATAGGCATACTGCCAGTCCTTCCAGATGCATCCATCAAATATGTCTGCCAGATATCCTTCTGGAATATCCCTACTTCTCCATAATTCACATTTTAAAGCAAAGCACTTTAGATTTTCAGTGATACTATTATAGCAGTACACTTTAAATGGGTAAAGTTTTGTTTCATCAGACTTCAATGAAACCTCTTTCAGAAGTGGCTCCCCACAGGCAGTTCTGCGAAAACATTGTCGATGGTGTGGAAACTGGATGAAAGAGCATGTCTTTGAAACCTTTGTTCTGTGACGTGTCTCGTAGCAATCATCAAAGTTGTATAAACTGTTACACTTAGGGCACACAACATACTTTATAAACTTGTCTTGATCAACTCCAAGTTGTTTGCGAAGCAAATGGACTGACCTTGGAAACAAAACAGCAAAACTTGCCACTAATGGAAAAATAGTTCCCATGGAATCAAATACTGCCCGTAAAAATGCAAGGAGCACCTCAAATGCATTGTCTGACAGAGAGCAGAATGATGACCAAAGACACAGGAATATAAGCATCCAACGAACAATAACTTTTGCACTTCTGCTCACTCTAGATGTTTCAGAAACATCAACTGAAGGTAGTTTACTCTGGCCTTGAGGGAAGTCTTCATTGACATCTTCATCTGTAATGTCCCAAAATTCTTGCAGAACTTCTGGTCTCATCTTTTCATGATACATAAAATCACCCGAATCTGAATCACTATCATTCAGTAAACGCCGATCTTCTTCTTCAAGATTCTTAATGAAAACACCTCCGGTATCTGTTGGTCACAAGTACATGTAATGAGCAATAACATATTTATCACTATTTATCCAGACTTTAATACATGTATAACTTGTGCATTTGTGTTATGTATGTACAATCCACTTGAACCTTGGGGGGGTTGGTTAGGGGAGCAAGGCTGGTGCAGTGATGAGAGTACTCGCCTTCCACCAATGTGGCCCAGGATCGATTCCCAGACTCCATGTCATATGTGGGTTGAGTTTCCTGGTTCTGTACTCTGCTCAGAGAGGTTTTTCCCTCTCATCGAGGACAAACATATTATTTGGTTAATTTGATTTCCTTTAATTTGATTTGCAGTCTTGCAATTAGTAGAGCACTTGTGCTTGCCAAAATAACTTTGAAACTTAAATAAAGTGATTATTATTATTATTATTATGGTGTGTTACCTGGCTATTCAATTAAAAAAATAGATGATGCATTGACTCTTTTGAAACACTGCCTAAGAACAAGTGGTTTCTTGTTATTAATTTTACAGGATCATACAACTGTAAATACACAGTTCGCGAAAAGGATAAAATCAATGTTACAAACAAACAATTTACCAAAGTTGCTTTGTGAAAAAGTGTCACATCACAGATGAAAACTTAAGCTTCAACTGTATATGTGACCCTCCATATGATTTCAGTAACAAAGGCTGACACAACATGCTTAGCATTTCCAAAGACACACTTTATGCGCATATATGATGTTTAAAACAATGAACGACACACTACTTTTTGTTTTGGTTGAGCATGATCGATGTCATGCTTAGCATGCAAGTTGACACAGAATAGCACTCTACAATAAAATGAAATGTAGCTAAAATTGTGACCTCCTCCTCATTAAAAAAGTAATTGAAGAGTCTGATTTAAATCCTCGAAACTTGTTTGTGGCCAAATGTTTCAGCTTTGTTCTTCTGATTAGGAAGTTGATAATTAAAGCTTCGGTTTAGTTTCGGTTGAGTTAACATGCGTGGTGCACACTAACACACTAGTGTGCTGTGTCCTCTCGCATGCTAGGTTTTGTGTTTCCAAGGTTAACACACTTTTTGTGTTTGCCTGCTCACACTCATGTGTGTTATATAAAACAAACGTATAAGCTCATTTAAGTGTGCTCTAGCTATATAGCATGCTCAGCATGCATGTTATGGCCAGTTTCTTTTGTTTTCAAGTCGAAGCATGTTGTGAGCATGCTATCACCTTTGTCCCTTAAATCATATAGAGGGTCACACAAGGCACAAGGCGACAAGTCCTTGCGGCATGACGCAGGGACAGGTCTCAGCAACAAGTCGCTTTGTGTGACTTGGGGTATTTTTACGAAAATCGATGAGTAAAAGTACATTGTAGCACTGTCGCAGCGTGTGTACTCACAGAGCCATTTCTCACAGAGACCTGTTGCAGCGACTTGTTGTCTAGTGTGTTCTGACCTTAAAGGCTGGTGTACACAAACTACATGTATGCAAGCATGAGCACAAGCAACATACTCAAATGCAAAGGCTTAGTACCTATTATTAGAATAAAAGACACTAATTAACAACAAGTCAGTGCATCTGCTCATGTTGCATGTCAACCAGGCCTGTTTTTGGAGGAAAAAAAAGTTGAATCACCGGCATTTGACTTAGGAATTCAATGATGCTTAGAGTAAAAATTTTTAACTCGTGTAAAATGTGTAGAAATAAGAAAATTTGCGTTTAAAATCATGTTGTTGTTTCTCTTGGTCGCTATTTTAATAAACAAGACGGATTGACTTGACAAGTAGGGGTAACAAAAGAAACATAAAGGGCCACTCAGCTCTTACCTTGTGTCGATCCCGTCTGTGTACATGTATGTGCCTCGCTGTTGACATCTTCGTCCGTGCCGGTGTCCACATTCTCTTCTGGCTCACTTCTTTCAAACATATCAGACCGTGAATCTGTTTGCATTAAGCAATCGTCTTCGTCTGAAGACTCCTTTTGACGCCATTCACCTTCTTCTGTATTGAAATAGATATCAAAATGCCTTTGATACGTTCTAACAGACACATTCTCTCTACAATGTGGGCAAAACCGCCACTTAGTTGGAGCCATGTTGAAATGAAATCTGATCTCTCCAAATTGAGCCTTGGATTCAATTCATCAGCGGTTGATCTTGCAAATTAAACAATGAACAGATAACTAATAAATAGCCAATGGAAGGCCATGTTGGAAAAAGGTTTGACTTTGCATTGGTCCAAACTGACAGTGTTGACAGATAAAAAGATTGTGAGGCGCTGTTTGAATTCACGCGGGTCACAAGTTTGTCCTTTCTCTCGTTCGCCTCGTTGTTCGCAAGTCAACTTCAGTTATGTACGTTTAATACATTGAAAATGGGGCGACTTCCGCCAAATAAGCCTAGTAGGCATCACAAGCAGAATCCCAAATCAAATCAGACGTCCAGGAGCCAATCAAGTAATACAGAACGAGCTGTAGGCCGCTTTTATTCCTCGCATTCCTTGGCGGAGAGTGATCATGAAGAGCGAGAAATAGACAGAGCATCCACATCATCTACTACTGGAACGCCACATGAGAATCGCCGCGATATAGATAGGGATGCAGAATCGACATAAACTATAACTACTCCTCCTAGCACCAGTACAAGCTCTTCGAATTCCACACCAGTCGCTATAATACCGAGAGCTCCAGGGCGCAATAACGCAAATTGTTGCTTGGAGCAATTAAATCTGTCTTCGATGCAGGACAGTGCCGAAACTGGCGACCTTGTAGCCAAACTAGAAGCCTTTTTTGAAAGCCAGCGTCAAAGCCAGGAGGATTTTAATAATCGGATGGAGCATCGCGTGTTGGAGGAACTTACAAAAGAGCGGGAAAATACAGCACCACCCCCACCAAAACGCCTGTCGAAAGAACTAACAGTAAGTCAGTTTGTAATTTTGACGGTACCACCCCCTAATTACTACTTTCTTTCGCCCTGAAGGAAAGCTTGTGCAGTTATTTTTTGTATCTAGCAATAGCACACGCTGTTAAAGCGGCGAAGTTTTCATGGACTTGAGCGAGTGGTGGTGATATTTAAAGGGGCACTGTCACGGTATTTTGGCGTCATTTTAAATTTCTGAAATATATTCCTGCATCAATGGAACCCCAAAATAATGGTGTAGTTTTGTTGCCTAGGACTATATCACTACACTGAAACCGTTTAATGCCGCCTATCACCTACGATGGAAATGGATTGAAATTTGAAAAAAACTAGCCAGTTTAGAGCCATTCCTTGAAAATATTGGCAAAAATTCATTATGGTTTGCTCTCAGAGCCATCATTCATTTGATATGTTCCAGTTAGTCCAATTCGGGGACGACTAAGGTACCAGGTATTTATTTAAGCGACAAATGGAGCTGAAAACAGCAAAACCTCCATGACAGTGCTCTTTTAATAACAGTGTTCCACTGTTAACATTGTAAACGACATTGTTTTTGAATTGTAGTAATAAGTATGCAAAGGCGACTGCAAAAGTGTGTGTAACACAATTACCGTAAACAGTGTTTGTATTATTGCCTTGTGTATTTTAAGTGTTTTATGTCTGTTTCAGGCCAATGTGAGGCAGGTGTACAAAAGCTTGACAGGGGCAGATGGTGAAAAACTTGCATGGGATGTTTCTAAAAGGTACATGATACATAAACAAGCAAATTTCTATCAAATGTTGTTTTTTGTAATGTGTAATGCTGTTAATTTTGTTTATCTTGTGAGAGATGACATTTGCCTGACCTTCAAGCTGAGTAAACACAAATTATTTTACTTAAAATATCATGGAACCAAATTGCAGGCAGTAGTTTTCATGAAAATAATTCAGCAGTTTTACTTAACCATTTAAATATTGTGAGATTTTAATTTGGTGCATATTGTGAGTGATGGCCTTTGCCCGATCTTTAAACTTTATGGACCATGCTGAGTGACCACAATTAATATTCTTGAACCAAATAGCAAGCAGTAGTTTTCACGAAAATAATTCAGCAGTTTTATTTACACTGTAAACATTTTAATTGTGAGATCTTAATTTGGTGCATATTGTGAGTGATGGCCTTTGCCCGATCTTTAAACTTTATGGACCATGCGGAGTGACCACAATTAATATTCTTGAACCAAATTGCAAGCAGTAGTTTTCACGAAAATAATTCAGCAGTTTTATTTACACTGTAAACATTTTAATTGTGAGATCTTAATTTGGTGCATATTGTGAGTGATGGCCTTTGCCCGATTTTTAAACTTTATGGACCATGCGGAGTGACCACAATTAATATTCTTGAACCAAATTGCAAGCAGTAGTTTTCACGAAAATAATTCAGCAGTTTTATTTACACTGTAAACATTTTAATTGTGAGATCTTAATTTGGTGCATATTGTGAGTGATGGCCTTTGCCCGATTTTTAAACTTTATGGACCATGCGGAGTGACCACAATTAATATTCTTGAACCAAATTGCAAGCAGTAGTTTTCACGAAAATAATTCAGCAGTTTTATTTACACTGTAAACATTTTAATTGTGAGATCTTAATTTGGTGCATATTGTGAGCCAAATTGAATTAATTGGTGCATATTGTGATGGCCTTTGCCCGATCTTTGAACTTTATGGACCATGCTGAGTGACCTCAATTAATACAGTGTACTATTCAACCAATTTGTGGGCAGTAGTTTTCACAAGAATAATTCAGCAGTTTTACTTAACATTGTACATGTTAATTTTGAGATCTAACATACAGTGTAGGATAGTGCTTGTGATAAGCTTTAACATAGACAAAACTGGATCAAAAGTGTATAATATTGTGTTTATAAACAGACAGTAACTTAAAATTGTAATATTATTGTCCTTTGTTATTTTCAGCTTTGCTGATCCAATTAACAAAACTGTCAACGATGAACTTCTTAATGGTGTCCGTAGTACAGACCCTGAGACACCTACAAACACTGTCAAGAGTATGTTCTAAGTTAGTTGTGTTTTATTTAGAATATTTTGTGTATTTAAAGCCCTGCTGTGTGTACTCATCGTTTGCTTTATTTAGTAACATTTCAATGTTAAAATCTTACCACAGAATTGGTCAAAAACTGTAAAATGCTAATGAATTAACCCCTGTAAGCTATGCATGAGTACAGTAGGAGGTCAAACTTGTACAAAAAAATTCTCCAAAACTAAATATCCAGAATTATGAAAGTAACTTGTTTTGTTGACAGTTTAATGAGCTTTTTACAATCTACACACATCACAGTTGATCTAAATGTCTATTGACTATTCGATGAGAACTTTTTTAGGTTTTTTTCCAGAATCAGACAGTTCAAGTGTATGACTGTATAAAAGAAAGCCACCCAGCGTGGTAAAATAATATACCAGTGCAACTGATCAGCAGTTGCAATGGGGGAACTTTTCTTACATGAAGTACTTACCAGATAGTATATTTTGCTTTTTATTTGATGATTGGCTACTGAGTGGGAAGATTTTCTTGCTATGACTGGGCACTATGAAAATTTTTCTCGGCTTGGCATATCATATCCGAGTTAGTGTTGATGTTGATTTAGGGACGGATGTGTAATAAATATTAATTTTTTGTACAATTTTAACCAAACATGCTTGAATTTAGTCTGTCAGAAAAGAGTTAAAAGCTGGAAATAACAATGTTGTCCATGTGAGTTTAATTTTTTAGTGTACTGTATTTAACATCAGTTTCTTTTTTTTTTTCATTTAGCTGCAATGCGGGTTCACTTTAAGACAAAGAAACGGCAACACAAAGTTGTTGCAAACAATAAACAAAATGAATTCCTCAAGGAGCAGTGGAAGAGAAGTCGAAAGAACATGGTAAGTATCAAGCGCACAAAACGTTTATGTACGTGAATACATGTACAATGTATCACCAATTATTCAGAGCCTCATTAGTTCATGTTTGGTTTGAGCTGTAAGATTATTGCTACAACTTTGTACCATAGGTTACTCTTGTGTTGATTGTTAATGTATTCTCTTTGTTCTTTCTTTAGAAACGTACAAACCGCAAGAAGGCTCTGAGGGAGTCAACAAGCATAAATGAGGCTGATAAGGAAAAATTCAGAAGTGTCTTAACAGCTGATTACATGTCATCTGAGGAATCCTTGTCTGAACCGGATTCACAAGATGCAGGTGATACTTCCGGTTCAGACCAGGATGTACCAAAGAAGAAAAAATTGTGTGTACGGCCACTTCCTTGGCGCAGTGTTGAAGTGAATACTTTAATGGTCCGCCTCGAAAAATCATCAGGAAAAGAACCCCAAGAAGCAGTTGGATGAGCATGGAGCGAACAGTACGGCCTCCTTCAACACGGGAAGCACCAGAAGACGCTCCAGAGTTTGCTCTTCTAGCTCTTCATGAGGAAGTTTAAGGAACCACAACGGCAATGACAAACAACAGGTTTAAATTTGCAAAACAATGACCTGCATGTGAATTTTTCAAATTTTGTGTTAATCCCTGGCAATTAATAGAAACCATGGATTCATACTTCCAGCCCTGAATGAAGATATTTTGATTCGTGACTTGGTTTGACTACATGTAGGTGTCGTGGTTTGTCAGGAAATTATATCTTCCCTCAAGTTTTGAAGATAATTTTGGCTAACAGCCTATAAGGTGATTATTTGATTAAGGAATACGCAGAAAAGATGATTTTCTGTGCAATATTTACAAATTGCTAATTCCTCGTGACTGGGTTCCTTTGACGTGTTTCCACAGGTAGCCCAAGCTCACGATTTGTGTTGACCCAAGAGAAAATGAGGGGACAGAGACGGAGGCTCAGGGCGTTGGCCGGGATATGTCATGTCCACGAAAGTTATTTTTAGACGATCAGAAGTCTTTGTTCTAGCGAAAGTCTGTCTTCCGAGACGTCCGCATGCAGTCTTGCATCGCTCGTAGGTTCTTAGTGAAAAGAGAAAATGACGGCGCACATGGAAGGCTGATGAATATTTATTTTCTTTCAAGCATCGGACCGAGATATGCCAGCATGCGGCCGTCTCGGAAGACTTCCGCTCGTCTAAAAATAACTTTCGTGGACATGACATATCCTAAGGGCTGGACCGGGAGCCTCCCTCTCTGTCCCCTCATTTTCTCTTGGTTGACCTTTGTAACATAAACAGTGATGTGTGTCACGTGCATGGCAAAATGATAAGGATTTGTATGGGGAAAAACTGTTTCAAATTTGAAGGCAAAATTAGGAATGATTTTTCAATAAAATTTCCTCACCTGAATTTGAGAGAAACCGATGGAACAGAGACTCAGGTGAGGAAATTTAATTGATAATTCCTATTTTTGCCTTCAAATTTTCCCCATACAAGTCCAGTAGTATAGGAGTTGGGGGTACGAGCACATTTTTGCAAAAATGTTCTCGTACCAACCCAACTCCATACTACTTTCCATTTAATGGCTTCCAACTTTTGATCTCGTATTTTCGGCTACCAATTATTGATCTCGTATTTATGATCTCATATTTTTGAAAATCTATATGTTATTTAAAATGCGTGACTTTCTTAGAAAAATCACAAAGCATGACATTCTCGGAAATAAAGAAAGGGGGTTCCCCCATGATTTTTAACCAACCACAAGCTTCACATTTTTACTTCACAATTGTGAAATATTTCAGTGAAACTTTTCAAATTTGTGAAATTATTTTGTGAAGTTGAATTCATGAAGTGTTTTTAAATATTTGCATAAGTAAATGAAACGGAAACAATCACCGTAGCGTGACATTTTAGTTAACTTTATGAGTAAACTTTATGAGTAAACTTTATCATTCAGATTGTGCTTGCGGTACTTGTATGTAGACCGGCACTGCTGTGCCGTGACGTCAGCAGTCAACTTTTTAGATTTTATAGTGACCGTATGCATAACTTGTCACACTATTATTGTGAATGTACCGCTTGTCATCGAAGCAAGATAATGACACTTTATTCAACTCATAGCTTCCAAGTTGATGTAAGTTGCTTCTGATTGTTTTCATTGTGTGATGCATTTGTTCATTATTAAACAGTACGTTATGAGTGATGTTCTTTTTGATGATATTCTTCTTGATTCCCTTTGCTGTCTTTCCGCCTTTGTCATTGTCTTTCATATATGAATACATTTTCGATCTTAATCCGACGAATTCGGTTATCGGTATGCCTGCCGCTTCATCTTTGAATTTACCGATTACTTTTTTATTTGTCGTGTTGAAATATTGTGAATCTTGCGGATAATCACTGTTATCGAATTTGTCTTTATCATTCCAGAAATCTTTATAGACATCTTCGGTTTCAATTTCATAGGTCAAGCTGTCTGTGTCTGTGAATAATAATTTTGCTCTGCTGTCAAATTCTTGTTTTATATAGTTATAATGAAAATCATACATTAGTGTCTTACTAAGATCTAGGATACACATACCCACATATGCCGGCCTGTTTAGGGTTAGTGTTTCTTTGATTTTATGCACTGCCACTAGATTTTCATTAAAGATCTTGCTGCTAACATATGTTGGTTTAGCAGCCATTTTTAATAGTTTGTTTTCATCAGTCACTAATCTAACATCTACTCTTTTTCTAATGTTTTCCATCGTTTTACCGAAGACGCTGTTATTCATTAGTTTGAAGAAATCTTTCTCAAAAGCATTTTTAGCATTAGTTCTTTTCTCAGTATTAAAGTCAATATATTGCTTTAACCATGCGGACTGATTGAACTCTAGTATTCGATGGACTTTAGTTATTTTCAAACCAAGATCAGTGTACAATTGTAGGTTTCTGTAATGAAGAACATACTTTTCTTTATTGTTTAATGTAGGTATAAGTTTATGAACTAAACCAGTTGATACATTGAATTTATTGGCTATTTCTTGACAATAATTAGAAAGCATATCTTTGTTAACTTTTATTTTTTCAGGTGCTAGTGGGTAGTCATTATGCAAATCATGTAGTTCTTTTGGATATGCTAGGTCTACTTCTAGTATTAAACCTTTCTTGCTGTCTTCTTTATATTTGGCTAAGTCTAAATTGTCTTTTTGTTTTTCTGTCATCCATTTAAAACCACCAGTTGGAAGGTATTGACTCATTGCCCAACCATACAGATTGTTAGCATCAAGATACATTATATACTTTGAGGGCGCCTTTTCATCATATGTTTTCATGTACTTGTTATTTGCTTTTCCATATCGGTTGCAAATGTAAGAAACACCTCCTCTCATACCCTTTTCAATGAATTGAAACATATCAATATCAGTCATAACCTCCAATTTTATGTCAGTCATCTTTAACATAGCATCCCATGAAAGCCCTGGAGACGTGAAATAATGACAGGGGTCTAGTTTATAGTATTGCAGACAGGTCTTTCTAAAGTTTTCAAAGACATCTGCTAACAGAAGTATGTCAGATTTAAGATATAAGTCATGGTACTCACCCATATTTTTCAGATTAAAAGTGTTCCATACATTTTGAGCATGTTTGTATTGATTATCTGTTATATCCTCATCATTCAATATACTGTAAAAATTTTTTTTTGATGGTAGCTTTTCATCGAATTTATCAAAGCTATCCATGAAGTCGTATGGATATACTCCTTTTTGAGACATTAAATCAAGCTCTTTACCTTTGAATTTTTGAGAAGTATATATTAATGCTTCTTTTGGTAGGTTGCTCACCAGTTTATCAAGACTTGAGCTCATGAATTGGAAACTGTCAATAAAGGTTAGACGATTACCAAGCATGAAAGCCATGTATTTCTCCATGTTGTTTGGTATGGCATTGATATTCATTTCACACTTTCACCTTTCTTATTTGTATATTTATGCTCTTTGACTATTTCACCAGTCTCTTGCATTATAAAATGACTGTCATACCCACGGAGATTGTGAAATATAACTGGTATTTTCTCAGTTATTCTGAAGTTAAGATTACAATCTTGATGAGCGGATCCTCTGTACTGACCAGTCACATGGCAGTGATCTCTTACTCTTCCATCAGTTTTATTGTATTCTTTCTCACATATATGGCATTTATCAGCTTTTTGGAATTTTTCTTCATCATCTTTAGTCATTCTCAATGTTTATTGAAATATTTTTTCACGACCTTTTTACAATATTTGACTTCCTCCAGCATAGCTTCCATAAATTTGTAAACAGCTTTTTCACCTCTGTAAATTTGTACTGGTTTCGTGTATTTGTCATTATAACAACAAACAACCTTGTATCCATAACCACAGTCTGTATGCTTTTGATAAGCTTCAGTAAATGATTTGTCATCATTGGGTTGACATCCATGTATTTTGTCAGTTATGGCTTCGAAGTCTGCATATATTACAAATGGAACTGGTAGTTGTTTATGGAAATTATTGAATTTTAGTATGTTATCATCTTTTGTTGGCATTTTAATCGCTTGTGTGCCATTCACTTGGATACAGTTTTCTTTATGATCAGTCAATACTCTTTCAGAACTGAAACACTGATGACAATGCATGCAAAAATGTTTCTTCTCTTTGTGCTTTGTTTGATTGTACCTAAACTTGTTGAAATCTTTGATTAATACATAGTGCTTGTTTTCATTTTCTGTTATAAGAAGCAGATTCATACAATCTTCATACTTTTCTTTTGATACATAAATGGGATATTTTTGTTTTTCTTCATAACCAAATACATTGATGTTGATCTCATTATGTTTTTCTATTTTATTGTCCTGCTTTGTGGTTACTGGGAATTCAATTCCTGAATAATTTAAGTTTACAATGAATGCTTTATCTGATTTTTTTATTCTTTGAGGATTTCTGTCTTGAGGATTAAGATGTCGAATATGACACCATCTAAAACATTCATTGTCACTGTTTTTTATGTTTATTAAACTTTGAGAACTGTTTCTGAGTTCATGTGGTAGTTTAATGTATGATGATCCTTTCATTGGTTCGTATTTTACCACATTAAGATAATGATTGTCAACAGATTGAACAGTCCAACCAGATCCTTCTGAAATCCATACAGCTATTTTATTTAAGATTTCTTGTTTTGATAAAGATAAAGCTAGTTCAATTTGTGTGTCATTTGTTATTGTTTGGGGTTGACTGTTGAAATAAGCTGTTTTAATGACTCTTTCCTCATGACCTGTTTCCTTTTCAAATGTCACCCTCAGTGTTTCAACAAACTTGAGCCCTTTCATTGATATTAATATGTTTTCAATATGGTTAGCAACAGCCTTTCTTGTATTTTGCGGTTGCATAAGTGGGTCTTTGTTGTTTTTGATATTTATCTCAAAAGACTTTGTGTAACCTTTTAATGCTTTCGCTGTTTGCTCAATCTTAGTTCTAGGTGCTGGAACTGGCCTGTTTAATTGTTCTATTTCTTGTAACCATTCAGAAGGAGGAGCCGGCACTTTCTGTCTCTCAAAATAGTCAACATAGTCAGGTTCTTCAGGAAAGTACTTAGGATCAACATAAATCTCTTTTTTTCCTTCCAGAAGATCTTGTAAAGATTCTTCATATGTTGGCGGTTTTGGCACCAGTTGTTTTTCTTGCTGTGGCAAAATAGGTTGTTCAAATAAATCATCTAAACCTATGTCCTCAACTTCATCCTCTATATCAATGCCGTAATCAGGAACTTCTCCTTTCTTCAGTGGTCGTTTTTTCCTTGGCAACCTTAAAGCCTGATTACTATCAATAACATCATCTAATTTGCTTGTGATTGGTTTGAATACTTTTGAAAATCCCTGTTGACTGGTCTGCTGATCAATATCATGCTTTTTAATTGCATTACGGACACAATTGATCTTATCCCCTAATTCAGATTTACTCTTTGCGAGTTCTTTCCACTTAAGTAAACTCATTTTTGTTATATTATTACGTTACATTAAATGGAAATTCATATATAAAAAATAACGTTTTACACCGTGTTATACACCATGTTATTGCAACAATATACCCATATAATATAAATGAAAATACCAAATTATGATACTGACGATAAAGTCACATCCAATTTTAAACAATTATATGATTTTATGCCTGATCGATGCTTCCGAATGCTGATTTGTTCGCCTTCAGGAGGAGGAAAAACGAATCTTTTGATGCATATGATTTACAATTTATTGTACTTTGATAAAATATACCTTTATGCAAAAAACTTAGAGCAGTCAAAGTATCAGGATCTCATGGATGAGTTCGAACCAATGAGTGATGAAGCTGGTTATGATGTTATTGAAGCAAGCAATGATGAAATCATTCCTGTAAACAATCTTGGTAGTGGAAACCAGAAATTGGTAATATTTGACGATTTTGTATGTGATAGAAACCAAAAGCCATTAGTTGACTATTTTATTCAGGGGAGACATAAAAACTGCTGTGTCATATATTTGAGTCAAAGCTACTATAAGACACCAAAAGATATTAGATTAAACTGCTCACATTTTGCCATTTATGATTTCCCTAGTACTAATGAAAAAAGTCTCATATGTCGTGAAAACAATGTCTCAAAAAAATTATACGAGAAAGCAACTAGAGACCCTTTCGGTTTTATATATATTGACAAACCTAAGAAACAAGTAAAGAAGAATTTTGATGAAAAAATATAAACGAATTGTATAACTCAATTATATATGAGTTATTCAAATGGTAAATTACCTGAAGACACTGTTTCGCATGACAAAATTATTGAAATAGTAAAAGGATTACCTGGTGTCGGTTTCAAACTAACAGACAACAGTGATTATGATATTCAAAATAAAAAACTGAGAAATGTAGCTTCACCGCAAGCGAATACCGATGCAACCACTAAGAGTTATGTTGATTCAGAGGTTTCAAAGACATTGAAATTAGATGGAAGCAATGCAATGACTGGAGCCCTCAATATGGATAATAGACGGGTTGAGAATATCGCTCCTGCTAGGCATGGTCAAAGTGATGCTGTGAGCAGTTTACATTTGCATAGTTTTTATATGGAGCTCAATACGAACGATGGTAAAATAGAATTGCAAAATCCAATTGACATGAAAAACCTTGAAATAACGGATCTAAAAGACCCCAGATCAAACAACAAAGACGCCATGAGTTATAAATTTTTTGAAGACAATTTCATGAAAATTAATGCTGTCGGAGACATCGACTGTAACGGATTAAAATTTTACAATATTTCAGCACCAACAAATGAAGATCAAGTTACAAATCTTCAAGAAGTCCGTAAAAGATTCGTTGCTAAACAATTTGAAAGTGCGAGTGTTTTGGCCGAAGATTTAAACTTAAATAACAAAAAGGTAATAAATCTAGCAAATCCTACAGCAAATTCAGATGCTGTCAATAAACAATACCTTGAAACACATACCACAAACTTGAGATTGGGAGATTATGTGAAAAGAGATGGGACAGTTTCTGTGACTGGTGATTTTGACTTTGGTGACAATAAAATTACAAAGGTTGGTAACGGTTCAAATTCGACTGATGTTGTAAATAAAGGATACATTGAAACTGCATTAGCCGCCAAACCAAATGTCAATCAGGTTGTGTTACGAGATGGTTCACAAGAAATGACAGGAAATTTGAATCTGTCTTTAAATAAAATAATAAATTGCGGACAACCAACTGGTACTAGAGATGTGACTAACAAAGCTTATGTCGATTTCGAGGTTGGAAAAAAACCAGATATAAATCAAGTCATTTTACGAGACGGCAGTAATACAATGACTTCTAATCTAGACATGAACAATCAACGAATAATAAATCTCGGAAACGCCACACATAATCAAGATGCCATAACTTTGAAGCAAGTAAATGATGCTTTTTCAACTATAAGTACCCAAAACAACAAATATACAGACCAAAAAATAGCGGAGAGTCATATAAGCACACACGAAAACAGAAAAAATGTGTTAAAGTATGCTATGGATGATGGAGAATTTACAGAAGATTTTGGAATACAGGATGTCAATTTAATTACCTATAATGACTCACCTCATAAAACGAACAAGAAGGCATTCACTATGAAAGTTCAAAAAACAAATGACGGATCCAGTCTGTTCAAAGGAAGGTTTGATTTCAATTTGTTTAAAATGATACGCGACGATTTCAGTGACCATTATACTGTATGCATAGAAACGTATTTCGAAAAAGATGGTAGACATGACACAGAGTTCAACAGATTCAACATACAATTTGAAAGACTGAACATGAACATTGACAATTATAACACAATAAAAGTCAATACTGATTATAAATATTATCGCAGTATATTGAATTTGAGTCCTGATGGTACTTCTAAACAAATTCAAAGAAGATTGTATGTTAATGTTCAATGTACGTATGACAACCTTAGCCCTAGTCTATTGCCTTTATATGTTCTAATTTACGGCATAAAAGGTGAAGCAAAAAACAATCTCTATTTCACGATCTATGATTATGAAAAGGCGTATGAGGTTGCAAATAATCAATTTCAACTACATGTACCAATCGATATGAATAACAACAAAATAACAGGTTTACCATCACCTGTCAATGACACGGATGCAGTCAATCTGTCGTACCTTTTTAACACAAATCTTGTATCTTATTTATGGGGAGAAACATCAAGAGCTTCAGTTGCTACTGAATGTATTTTTACACTCATTGGAGGGTATGTAGCAATGCCAACAGATATGTACATCGCAGCTATAACTTTGATTACTGATAAATTATATCCCCTTTCAAGCAATCATAGGCTGACAATAGAAACAACAAATACACCCGTTTATAATCTCAATTTTTCTTCAAAAAGAAGCATCGCTGTAAACATTAACAGACTTTTCTCAAATATCCGAAAATTAAAAATTACATATTCAGGCACTGCAGACTCAAGAAAATTTCATTTTATAATTTCACATAAGTCTTTTG
>NC_090889.1:49798730-49801230 GCF_036669925.1 Montipora capricornis
TTTAAAAAATCCTTAACTTACTTTTGTGAAAAATCCCACTTAACAGGTTCCCCATTCTCATTGGTCAATGTACAATAGACATCTCGTACATGGGACTAAAACAAACAAATAAACAAGCAAACAAACAGATCAATCAATAACTGATGACAAAACAGAAAGCAAAATCGCAGTTTCTTAATAGAGGATCACCCGAAAAAAAAAAGAATCAAGAGTGTTTCAGTCTTTATTTTATTCTTGTATCACTACAAAGAATGGCAAGTCAGACATACAGAGAATGTGTTGTTGCTGTTCAGTTTAAGTAGAACACAGCGATGAACTTTTCACTAATGTTTCTCATTTCCTTGCCCTCAAAAGCCCAAAAAATTAGCAGAACTAATTCTTCCTGGATGTTTAATAGCGGAATGAAACAATACAAAAACACTCCTCGAGACTGAATGAAGGTGGCCATTTAATAGAGGTTTTGTATACTGTTTTTGGGACTCTGTTAACTTGTTGTAAAATAAAGGGTGGCCTCTGAACAGAGGTTTGACTGCATACTATAAACTAGGAGTAATCGGGGATTAGTAAGTGCATTTGAATGTTTACCATTGGAATTGAGGTGGCATATATATATACCACCACGAGACAATTTCCTACTGCGGGGTCAAAGGGCTGGACTTGGCCCGCCCCCTTTCCAAAGGGGTGGTGGTAATGGGTGGAATTGAACTAAGCATGCAAATACAGTAGGCAGCATGACGTGATCGGACTTCCACCGTTTTGAGATGATTGCAGTTAGTCGGAATCAGTAAGCTTACATACTAATTAATCTACTCATCTCCTGGTTTCGTGAGAACTTCCTGGTGATCAATCATAGTAAATCTCATCCATCATCTTTAACAGAGCAACTCTACCAATGCCCTTAATTTGTTATTGACAGCAATGAGCTGGATTATGTTTCACAAATCAACCTCCTCAGAGTAATCATCAACAATTTACTCTCTTTTAAAGCACATATTAAAGAAATTTGCCGGAAAGTGAATGCAAAAGCTTCCATGCTTCGCCGCATTAGAAAATTTATACCCTTAGATATAATATGATTAAACTGTACAAAGGCTTTATTCTGCCTCACCACCATATGTATCACCACTGTTTATAGGTCTAAGTAAAGGTCTGTCTGCAAAACTAGAGTCAACCAACGCACTCGCTCTAAGGACTTTTCTTAATCACTCGAAATCGACTGCTTATGAAGAGTTACTTAACAATGCACATATTAAAAGCTTGGAACATCAATGCATAGAACAAGCACTTTACTTGCATACAAAAGTATTTATGGCCAGGAACCGAACTACATTCGGGAAATGTTTATCTTGCATAGCAACAGTTACAGCCTACGGGGCCATCCACGTCCTATATACAACATTCTTTCACGTACCATGCTAGTAAACACTGGAACAATCTACCAGACCAAAAAAGGATGTCGGAATCCCTTTCTACATTTTTGGAAGAACTTACAAAACATACAGCAGTCATCGTATTACTGCAACTGTATGTTTTGTAAATAGACAGTCTAATTACCAATATTTTCTTTGATTAAATTATTTATTATTTTAATAGGTTCTTATACATTTCAGTTGATTTAATTTTTATTTCTCGTTTCTCACTCATTCTTGTACATGTAAGATTATTTAAATTATCACATTGTAATTTTTATGACACATTTGCATTTAAACGAGCTGTCGCTCATATGCGATATGTGGTTAAATAAAATTACATACTTACTTACTTACTTACTTACTTACTTACTAATTAATATTCGATTTCTATACAATGAATATGGATAAAAGGGTATTATCCACTTACAGATAAATCCTTTGTAGGGCACGTTACTTGCTTTGTTCTGTTTTCCCGCCCTTTCAGCTCTTCGAGCCGTTGCTCAAGTTTTTTATTAAACTCCCCTTGAGTGGCGAAGAATTGCTTCAACTGCTCCATAACAGCGGCTGATGAGGAGCCTCCATTGCCACTAGCATTTGCTGTATGCAAGGTCGCCGCTTGATCCACCGGGGTTAAATCCAGTGGCGCGAGGATATTTCCACGGCCAGCCCTAGTTGGAGTCGACGTGGCTGGTCTAGTCGGGATCAGAGGTCGGGCAGATTGCGGAGTCATATTAGCAATATTCAAACCTGGGGATCGTACACCGCTTGAGTTTATGCGCTCCGATGAGTTGTCTTCAGTACGTCCCGAAGCAGCCACTGAATTTCTGTCGGAGTACTGCTCTGATCCAGCAGCATTATTTCCATCCTTACCAGACGTTGCAGGACCTCGACTTGTCGATGTTGAAGTATAAAGTCGATGCTTTGACTTGTAGGGTTTTTGCCTTCCCATATTAGAGCAAAAAATATCAAAATACCAAAAATATAGCGAACTCAACTGCGCTCGATACACCAATGTTCGAATAATCATCGCGCCTAAAATTCAAACATCTTTCATATCTGAATATCTGGATAATCTTTAACCACTCCGA
>NC_090889.1:49813730-49818730 GCF_036669925.1 Montipora capricornis
GTATTCACTGTTGGGTTTTCAAAATGTGGTCATTTTTAGGAAACCCACCATCAAGATGTGGTCATCTTTAGGTGGTCAGTGAAAACTACAACAACTGAAAACTGACAGTCATGTCTAGAAGTTTCTTGTATAGAAAATCATTAGGAATTAATGTACGGGTAAGCGATGTACTGGTATTGCAACCCTGATTTTGGGAAATCCACAAGATACTATTTTACAAGTTTATTTATCGTCAACAAAGTGACTGAATTAAGGCATTCTAATTCTGCTTGTTGGCCCAAAAAAAACAAAACAAAAACAAACCAAAAAAAAAAATACTAGTGTGGATAAAAAACACAGTGATCAGCTGACAGCTACGTATCCGTGCCAGTGTGTAGGTTTTTACCTTAAGTACTATGGGCATAGCTCTTGTCAGCAAACGGTTCGTGTGAATTTCAGGTGGATAAAAATACAGTCAATGATCTGACTACTGGATCTTTGTCCAGTAGATTTGCTTTGGTCTGTTTACTTTATGTTTCTTCAAACTTGCCCTTTGAAACATCCAGTTTTAGTACTTGGACATCCAACATCCAAGCCCATTAAATTTGTTACTATAGGCTTTTGGGGGGGGTTGAATGGTTTGTGGTACTTTAATTTACATTAGCACTGACAGTATTAGATCAGAATCCTCTTCTGTTTGAGTTGTTAACAGGAACAATTCAGAATCAGGGTTGCAAAGAAAGATCTGAAAAAATTGAGTTACTCATGAATTTTGATGCTGAGTTAATATTCAAAGTTTTCAAAATACAACGCATTTTTTCCATTTTGTTGTAGTATCCACTGTTGGGTTTTCAAAATGTGGTCATTTTCAGGAAACCCACCATTAAGATGTGGTCATCTTTAGGTGGTCAGTGAAAACTACAACAACTGAAAACTGACAGTCATGTCTAGAAGTTTCTTGTATAGAAAATCATTAGGAATTAATGTACGGGTAGGCGATGTACTGGTATTGCAACCCTGATTTTGGGAAATCCACAAGATACTATTTTACAAGTTTATTTATCATCAACAAAGTGACTGAATTAAGGCACCCTAATTCTGCTTGTTGCCCCCCGCCCCCAAAAAAACAAACAAACAAAAAATAATAATACCAGTGTGGATGAAAACACAGTGATCTGACAGCTATCCGTGCTGGTGTGTAGGTTTTTACCTTAAGTGCTATGGGCATAGCACTTGTAAGCAAACGGTTCGTGTGAATTTAATGTGGATAAAAATACAGTCAATGATCTGACTACTGGACCTTTGTCCAGTAGATTTGCTTTGTTCTTTTTACTTTATGTTTCATCAAACTTGCCCTTTGAAACATCTAGTTTTAGTACTTGGACCTCCAAGCCCATTAAATTTGTTACCATAGGCTTAAAATAATCAAGTAATGGAAGAGGAATGCATTTACTTTGCTCAGCTAGTGCCCCCTTTGTGTCACTTCTTGCTGTTTTACGACTGTAGGTTCTGACTCAGAATTGGGACAAGGTTGCATTCTCAAATACCTGAGAAACTTTAGAAAACTAGCAGAATGTATGCTAACCCATTTATTTTGTCTCAAAAAGTTGACTGATTTAGGTTTATTTGCTTAGGAATCTGCAAAACCATTTAAACTTGCAAACCATGTATTTTATACCTCTAAAACTTCCTCAACCCAGCAGAAACTTGCCAATGTTCCTATATTCAGTGACAGCAATAGAATTCAAATTTGGTCAGAGTTTCTATAACCGAATAAGATAAGGCTGACCAACAAGATTTCACGTTAATTAGCCCAATTTGCTGTGATGATTTTTTGACTGTTTAAAGATGTGGTCATCTTTAGGTGGTCAGTGAAAACAACAGCATCTAAAAACTGCTGGTGACAACTAAAAATTTCTTCAATCGATAATCTTGGAGAGTTCAGGCAATATATCCCAACAGTGTAATTTGAAATTCACAGAAACTGATGTAAGTATTTTAATTTGCTTGCTTTCTTTGTGGCAAATAGTGGCTGAAGTTGGGTACCCTGTCTCGTTTTGTCTATATACAATGTTATAACTTTCAGTTTTGGACAAACAGGCTGGATCAACTGTGACAATAATGATAATGATGATAGTGATAAACCTTTATTTACCCTTGGTGATCAACAGTAACACTACCAAAATGGCATAAAGCGGCCCAACAGATTTCATTTCAGCTACATAAAGAACAAACTTTGCTAAAACGGTTTTTCCACCTCTTTCTCTAGTTAATCATGTATTTGCCTAATTATATTTCTGATCAGTTGATATTCATTTCACTTCAGTGTTATTTCATCGTACCCTCCAGTTATTATTATTCAGTCGGTAAAGACTAAAGACAAACATCAGTTCAATTGGACCACCTCTTGTTATTGTAACAGTTGTGATTTTAAATTTACCATGGAAGCAAAATAAGTCAAAAGTGTAGCGTCATGACCACAGCCCTTTCGACCGTAAGAAAACGTTATGTAAATCACCATATTTGCTCCCTGGCAAGTATGAATTTGTATATGCTGCAAATGTGCAAATTTAGGATAGTAAAATTTATAGCACTTTATTATTTTTTTGCGTACAGTAAATACTAGTAAATTAGATGCAAATGTACTTTTTCAGTATACCTGAAAAATATGAGCAAACATTGCTGCAAACTATTGTTTTTGCAACCTTTTTGGTCTGCATTTGCAGTCAAGTCAAACTGCTATCTTTGCAAAGAAAGTAAATTTGAGCAAATTTGTGGAAATATTAAAGATTTGCACATGTGGCAAATATTAAGAAAATTTGCATCAAACCATTACATTTACTTTACGTTTGTCCATAAATTCCTCAAAAACAAATATACAAATTTGCCTGAGCTTTACCCGTCAGTGCAAATTTAATACAAATTTAGAGCCCCAAATTTACCACACATTTGCTCAACTCGCAAACATTGGTAAATCCGTTTTTTCGTCCAGTGTGGGTTTTGGAGGACGTTTATTGAGAGCTCCTTTAAGGAGCCTAGTAACGTAAGGATGCTGACCCACTGAGAAACCGTCTATCTTTGGATGAGTTGACGAAATAGCAGAACGAAGGACGTTAAGTGATCGGTACGCTAAGCCTTCGTTAAAGACTTCTGTTAAGAAGATTAGAATGTCACTTATAGATGATGAAAGAGGATCAATTTGCCGTCCAGAACACCAGCGGCACCAACGGTTCCAACTAGACTCGTAGGTTTTGTGTGTGGAGGTACGAGTTGCTGCGATGAGTAGGTCGGCAACGTTTGTTGGAATGCCCTCAGCTTGGAAACATTGGTAGAGATGTGAAACACGGCCAAGTGAAGACGAGGATACATTGGATGAACGTGGTTCAGGTCGGTCGGATCCGTTAACAGGGTTGGACTGTTCGGGAGCAACACTGGCTGGGATATTAGAAGTCTCAGCAGAACCGGCCACCAGGGCTGGGCTTGCCAAACTGGAGCAACGAGAATTAGTTCCGTTTGGTCGATTGTTACCCTCGTTAGGGTTTTCGATATCAGATTGAAGGGGGGAGGGGGGGGGAAGGCATAGCCCCGTAGAGTAGCCCAGTTGATCGTGAAGGCGTCGGTGTGGATGGCTCCTGGGTCGGGTCTCCAACTGATGTAAGCCGCGAGTTGACTGGTTAGACGACTCGCAAATAGATCGGTCTTGCAATTCGGCAGAAAAGGCTGAATAATTATTGGGTCCAACTTCCACTCGCTCATGTCCGTGAATTCTCTGGACTCCTTGTCCGCTGAGACGTTGTCTCTTCCTGGGATGTGAGAAGCTATCACAAGGATGTCTGTTTCCTGACACCAATCCCACATCTCTAATGCCAGAGTCATAAGTTGGGGGGAACGTGTACCCCCTTTGATGTTGATGTAAGCGATGGCGGTAGTGTTGTCTAGTTGCAGAGACACGGATACATGAGACTTGTCTTTGAGAAAGGCTTTCAAGGCCAAAAAGGACGCCTTTAGCTCTAGATAATTGATGTGTTGGAGAGACTCTTCTTGGGACCATCTGCCATTGGTCTGAAAGGATTGATGCACTGCACCCTAACCTTTCTTGGAGGCGTCGGTTGTGAAGATCATATCAGGCAGAGGAAGGTGTACAGGACTGCCGTTTGCATTGAGGGTGTGTCTCAACCACCAAGCAAGTTCTACTCTGGCACTCGGTGACAGGGCAATCAAGGAGTCGTAAGACTCCTGGTTCATTTGTAGGCCCCTTATCAGGTCTGATTGCAAGTGACGAAAGTGAAGTGGAGCTCACCAAATGGCTGGTCTCGAGGACTCTAACAGACCTATTAAACTTGCTAGGTTTCGCAATGGGATACTTTGAGAAACGAGCAGACGGTGACAACAGTCTAGAATTTTGTCGGTTTTTTCTGCCGGGAGAGATAGCATCATGCACGTTGAGTCTATTTGGAAACCCAGGAAGGTTATCGCTTGTGTTGGAATCAGTAATGATTTCTTGAGGTTTATTGTCAAACCAAGGGACTGAAGGAGACTCACTACCAGTTGAGTATTTTTCACAGCTTCCTCCACTGTTGCAGCCAAAAGAAGAAAGTCGTCCAGGTATATAAGGACTCGAATGGCCTTCCTTCTCAGGAATGAAGCAACAGGTTTTAGAGCTTTCGTAAAAATTCTGGGGGCTGAACACAGGCCGAATGGAAGAGCTTTGAACTGGTAACAAGTTCCCTTCCAAATGAAGCAAAGGCACTTTCGGGAAGTCTCATGCACGGGCACAGAAAGGTAAGCATCTTTTACATCTATATTTGTCATAAAATCTCCTGGTAAAAGCAACGTCTTTAGGCAACTGAGGTTTTCCATCTGGAAATGCTCGTTTACAATGAACTTGTTCAAAGAACTTAGGTCTATCACCGGACGCACAGATCCTCCCTTTTTGGGTACAAGAAACAGGCGGCTGTAAAAACCGTCTCTGGTAAAAGGGGTCTTTTGTATGGCCCCTTTTTGCAATAACTCGTTCACTT
>NC_090889.1:49828730-49831230 GCF_036669925.1 Montipora capricornis
ACGAACTCTGCCGTATCATTGATAGCTATAAGGAAAAATGGGGTTTCCCCATGTGTGCCGGCGCGATTGACGGGAGTCATATTCCAATTGCGACACCTTTGGAAAATCAAACTCGGAGCTGTACACCCTTGGGTGTAGTGGCCAGTTGTTTCCACCAGATCTGAAAGAGTCAATTCTGGGCAGAGAAATCCAACCTGTCATATTAGGTGACCCAGGATATCCCCTGTTAACTTGGTTGATCAAAGGTTACCCTGAAAATAGTAACACTCCTCGTATTCAGAGGCGTTTTAATTACCGCTTGAGCAGAGCTCGGATGACTGTGGAGAACACGTTCGGTCACTGGAAGGGCAGGTTCCAACGATTCTTAAAGCAAGTGGATATGAATGTTGAGGGAGTTGTAAACGTTGTGGCAGCTTCGTGTGTACTGCACAACATCTGTGAGATGCGACATGAACCATTTTTTGAAGAATGGTTACAACAAGGATTTAACGATCATGACGTGGCAATCATGGATGGAGCGGAAGTCGAAGACCAGGCTGGTTCACACATCAGAGATACCCTTGCTGCTTATTTTATGACCCGTCAAGGACAAAGTACAGGCACCGTGTAAACATTTTTATGAAATCGCATGCAAACAACTCCCAGATTGTATAATTGCTGAGCGACTATTTTTATCACTCGCACTCTATACCTAGAATTTGGTAAAGAATTTGTTTGGTTGTTTGGTAGTCGTGCTTTGTTACTGTGAAGCTTTTTCTCTTGCGTTTTATCCAAAACCAACCTTCAGCTTGCGATGCGAAATAAATAAGTTGTTATGTATTCACACTTGTAACGCTTTGTTTTTAATGAAAACGGGTAGTTAGTAATTATACCTACAAGCTGATAAAGATGCTGAAGTAATGGAACTATTTGAACTGTTAACGTATAGCAGGCTCAGGCTCAGGCTCAGTTACTTGAAATAAACTTGTTGTTCAGTTTACTCTATAACAAATCTTTAAGCTTTCAATTTTAAAACGCAATGTACTTGCAACCTTGTTGGTGATTGCATATAACTGGAACAATTTGAATTAAAATATAGTATTTCAAAAAGAAATGTTACATCTTAATTAATTTAATACAATGTCCCTGAACATTTCTAGCCTTTGAAAACGAAACACAAAAGAAGGGTCAACGACTTTACATGTAGTAGCTTCAAGTTAGCACCAACAAAAAGGTTATCATTGAATTCAACATTTACAGAACTACCTCGCCAGCCACCCTCTACAACTGGAAGAAAGACTGATCATTTTCACTAGAAAAGGAGGAGTTTGGTGCTGTAGTATTCTCATAATTCCCGTAATGTTGTGTCATTGCAAATGGGGCTACACTATTTTGTCCCCTTGTCTGCATAAGAATTTGCAGAATGTGCAGTTCATGCCGTCGTTCTTCTTTTCTTCGCTCAGATTCCAACTTCTGCAGTTCTAGTCTGAACTTCAATTCCCTTTCATGTCTTTGTTTTTCTAGCTCTTCATATCTGGAATTAAATTCAAACAAACTGTGTTGTCAACAGTGAACTTCCCATTCATTATGGGAAGAAATCAACAGCAACAAAAAGGAAGGCTCGTAAACAGAGTCTTTGATACTTATAAAAATGTGATGCCTAAGCAGGAGCTTTTCAAGTTAACAAAATTATATCTACAAGGATTGTAGCAGATGTTCAGAGCATCTGTTTCAATCCCTCAAGCTGGGTCAAAAATACTAGAACAAATATGTACAAATATGCTCTCTATCTTCCTGTGGTTTACATATAAAAAATAGTGGCTGGAATTTCTGCAATTTTTATTTCCAGGGCTTGACTTGAAAGGCCACAAAATCACAGCATTTATGGCCTTATAAGCTCCGTTTAGCCTTGAAAAAAGTTCTGCCATAACAGCATTTGGTAATTAGATATCTCTAATCACAGGACTTACCTTTTCATTTCACCTTCAGAACACTGGGCAAAGCTGGTGCACATTGTTTCAATTGACTTCTCCAATTTCGTCTTTTTGCTTTTAGGTCTCTGCCCTGTCAGTTTTCTTTTCTTTTCTGCTGTACCCCTTTCTACATCTCCTTCTGCCCGGTCAGATACTGTTAATCAATGAATTAAATTTTGAAAATCTATGCCTGAGAAGGGATTTTCATGTTCTCTGACATAATGCTCAATAAAAACTGCACACAGAGAAAAACAAAAACAAAAAATCAATTGCTGAGCAGTTTTCATTTGAGAAATGTTCTTTGCGTCTTCAATAGGTCATCAAGTACTATTATTACACATTGTTGACCATTCCAAAGCAAGGTTTGAGAATGGTATGCAAACCAAGTCTTGTTATCAATATGGAGACCTAGAGATTACTCAATAAATGATCCACCAAAACCCTATATAGACAAACAGTATTACTATTTGTAAGAATAATGTAAATATGCCTTATTTACATACCACTTTCTTGATAGCTTTCTTCTTCGCCTTTATCAGCGTCATTTT
>NC_090889.1:49841230-49846230 GCF_036669925.1 Montipora capricornis
CGGTATGCATAGATCATAAGTCGAAACTTTTAGCAGCAATATCTCAAAAACCAATTGAGCAACCACTTTGCCGTTTGAACAAAATGTGTGGACACGTTTAAGCAATCTTTTGTGCAATTATCAGAAGTTTTAAACAAAAACTGAAAAAAAGGCCAGGTTTCAAGTATTTGGCCAGGGTATCAGTGATCTCCCCACATTTTGGTTACTTAAGACCAATTAATTCAAAAACAATGCACGGGTAGCATATGAAACATGAAATTTAAGTTATCTGGGATGCATGACATGTTATGTCAAAATCCCAGCTCAAGCACACTGCAAAAAAAGTCGGAAAATTGTGTGTGCTTTTGGCGGTGATTTCCCTACACAGCTGAGCAAAGTCACTTTTAAACTTTTTCGAGTATAAAACCTCACAGCCTTCACCAAAATTAGAAAAACTTGGCTGAGACGTGGCCCAACTATCAAGTGATTTTTGAGAATTTTTTCAGCTTGCACACTTTGAAATAAGAATTTCTACGAATTTTTAAAGTTGTTAGGTCACTAAAAATAAACTGAAAGCTATTTTTGAGCTTCGTGTCCTGTACTCGACATGCACTTCCACTAGAAAAATTTGAAAACTCAAAAATCTGTCGTTTTTTTTGCAAGGGTGAGCCAAGGGCTTGAGAACAATGAGAGGGTACGATATCCAAAAAAGCGTTTTTTTTCGCCGATTAGAATATTTTCGGTGATTCCCCTACTTTTTTTTTTAGACGCAAAAAAAATCAATATTTTGCAGAAAACTTAGCTAAACAACACACACAGCATGAAAATACATCCAATAATCTAGCAGTCTGCAAAGTTCCAAGTCAGTAAAATAATAAAAAATATTTTTCTCACAAAGTCAAAATTCTGAGGGTACCAGGTAGGGAAATCATTACCGGGGAACCTCAAGAGAGAGAGAGAGAGAGTTCCTCGCAATAATCTGGACATTTCCAGCACTTGTCTCCTATAGACACCTGAAAAATTCAGGTGGAATCCATGACCCCTGCGATGTGAGGATGGTTGGGCGCACTGGTCAATTTGTTGGGCTCGTTAGTGTCGGTGAAGGACTCGATGAATTAAATGTTTGTATATTTGAAGTGCGGGTTAAAAGAATCCCTTTAGAGCCACCACTTTGAAATGGATGGTATATAGGTGTCTATAAGCGACAATTGCTTACATCAGTAGCTGATAACTATAAGCGAACAACATCCCCATATTCCTGTTAAGAATGAGAGCAGCAAATTGATGTCATAACCGGATGTTTTTGTTTTTGTTTTTGTTTTTGCGGAAAAGGTAGTCTGTATGGGTCGCAGTCTATGCAGAATTCAAGCTGGAGAGGACTATGTAGGAGTATGTAAATTATGGGATTACCAACAATTTATCCACAGTCAAAATATAGTTCAGAAAGAGCACACAGTTTGGCGTTAATCGGGCTAATTTTGATTGAGATACAGCCATTTAAATACATCCAAATTTACAGAGAAATGTTTCGAATGAAGCTATGATCCTCGCAGTTATGAAGGCCATTTTTGTCCAACCGGACGCAGCGTAAGGATGGCCATACATTTCTTTGTAAATTTTGACTTGCTAAGCCATTGAGAATTGGTTATCAGCCACATAGACTGATGTAGCACAGCAATTTGTTATGCATGACTACTCAGGTCCTCAGCCACAAAGGCCGATTGCAGCATAACGTCTTATGCATGGCCACAGAACAAGGTGGTAAAGGGGTTCTGCGGGAGGCATCATTCGAGAAAAGAAAAGGTTCATTACAAATGAAAAGAGCTGAAATGTACTTGTGATCTGTGAATTGATAGTCTAGCGTGATCCATCGTCCTATTGTTTTGTTTATCATGAATCTTGACTAAATTTTCTTGAAAATTGAGAATCTAACTATGGTAGCTTACGTATGTATCACAACTTACAGAAAATGTTGCTATCGTTTGAACAGGCTCCTGTTACAAGTTGTCAACGAAGTGCAATTAATCATTTTTACTGTATTTTACAATTAAACGTGAAAAAATTCGCTGATCATTAACTCCTAAGATGTGTAGCACAATCACCATACCCAATTGGGGGTGACTCAGAAACATTTCCTGATCTATTCAGTTTAACGTCTTCAATAAAGCTATATTTTTACTGAATGCTACGGTTATCCTTGTTGATTAGCATACAGGGTGTAAAAAGCGTAAGCGACTTTTCTTGAGAAAACAAAGGAAAAGGATAGAAAAATAGGAAAATTTTGAGTGTAAAGTATAAAACAATTTTCAAATTGAAAGTCTTCAAAACCATTTTTCATAAAAGAGAACACTTATGTGGATTAACGGACAATAACCAGTGATAACACGCAGTAAATACTACATATGAGCCAAACTTCAACAGTTCAAGTCTATTAAAACTCATTAAAAAAATTCAAAATTCTGTAGTTTCCTTACTGTAACGCTGTGTTTTGGAATTCTGGTGGTCATTCGGTTATTGTTTGAAACAAGTCTTCAATTGATATCTGTGGGTTCAAAACCATCTCAACTAAATGCTCGTACCTTATGCTTTACTTACAGAAAAACTAGTTTGAGGGATCCACTACGAATGGAGAAATCACTTCTCAAAACAGTCACTACCCTTTTTCTGTTCCGCAATTACGCAATAATATTTTTCGAGACCACGCCTTTCAATGTTGCTCCTGATCCAACCAAGGCATAACTGGGTTCCAACCAAGCATTTTCTGAATGCTCACAAGTTCCCCTAGCTATTTCCACAGTTTCGTCCTCGTAGCTTCAGGGTCGCAAAAATATTAGCCTTTGACTGAGTCCCTACGTTTTTTTAACATGCTGGGCCATATTGAACCAAGTCTTGAGTGCCAAACATCACAACCTACTTCGCAAAGAAGCAATGATTTCCATGTGCTTCACAAGGTAACCTTTCCTCTATGGATATTATTGGGAAGTCCACAATGTCTTTTCAGGGGCAATTTTCAGGAAATTGAGAGAGACATCTGCTCTGACCACAGGTAACCCAGGCTCACTGTGTGTGCCACATAGGTAAATATAGAGAACATATGAGGCGAAGTTTAGGTCTAAAAATTTGCTAGAAAATGGAAATAAAAATCGATAAAACTTAACCTGTGGTGAGCTGTTGTTGTCTTTAATACGTACACGAAGTTTCGGGGAAAATGGTCCCCGTTCACCTTCCTTCATAGTAGAGTGACAAGGTAGGAGACAGAAGCCAGCTTAGGGACTGCAATCGACCAGCAAGAAGCACGATTTTTTTCGCGAAAACCGTTGTCCAAGTGTCCAATTCAAAATGGCACTCAACTCGAGACTCCTGGTGACTAGTATAAGTTCTGGAAGGAGGGGAGTCCCAAATTGCTAAAAACAAAACTCACTGAGCAATCTGGGACTCCTCTCCCTCCAGGGGGACTCATTATACTCGTCATTATACTCGTCACCATTTTGAATTGGACACTTTGCGAGGACAACGGTTTCTGGCTGCTATTTTAGCAGGTTAACTTAAAAGTTCTACGGAGTCTGGTGACTTCGCGTTGCTACCTGGAGATGCTTCAGAGGATTCATGGTTTAGAGAAATTCATGTTCCACGAGCCTGGCGTGTTTATTTAGCGACTGGATTCGATTTTCGCGAAAAAAAACGTGCTTGTTTTGGGTCGATTGGAGTCCCTAAGCTGGCTTCCGTCTCCTACCTTGTCACTATACCATGAAGGAAGGTGAACGGGGACCATTTTTCCCGAAACTTGGTGTACGTATTAAAGATAACAACAGCTCACCACATGGTAAGTTTTATCGATTTTTATTTCCATTTTCTAGCAAAATTTCAGACGTAAATTTTGCCTCATATGTTCTCTATATTTACCTATGTGGCACACACAGTGAGCCTGGGTTACCTGTGCTCTGATCTCAAATTGTAAAGTGGAGTAAAAAAGTGGAACAGAAAGCCAGCGTTTAGGGTGTGAATAGAACTAAATGAGGGGATGCTATCCTCCATGTAGTGAGAGCTTTCTGTTTTTACTTTTTATTTGCCTCAAAATTGACTATCTGTATGAAAGACCACGCCTGCAAGGGGTCATGGGTAAATCAAAAATTCAGTTTTAACAGACCAAACTTTAATATTCTCCGAACAATTAGAAAGATGTGAAGGTCTGGGTTGTTAAATAAGCCAAAATAAGTGATTTTCACCCCAATAAACACAATTTCACAATTTTTAGGTATGTTACAGGAATGAGTACGGTGATCATGCTACTCATCTGTATGTATCTCCACACTCACCAGATTCAAACATAGTTATTGATGTGAGGGATATCTGAAAGAAACATGACCAATTTCTAAGAAATTTGGGACTAATTATTGCTACTTAGCTCAAGCAATTTGCATTAACCGTGTTCTGTTCACAACTGAAAATATGTTACTTGTAGGTAATAGGCTGATATCTCGTCTACCCACAGTCTTCATCAGCATTTTAGCGCACATTGACTTCCCGAACACTTGGTCTGCATCGTGTGTGTCAACAGCATGTCCTTAAAGAGATCAGCAGTTGCACCAGTAGGTTCACAATCCTTATAAGCATAGCCACATACATAATCAATTATGGCTATCATGTCATCAGTGCTGGGATTCTCAGGGGGTGAATTTGAAAGAATCAAGCTTACATCCCCATTTGCTCTCCAAGACTGTAATTGGTAGCGAGAATGCTGAACCAGGCATGGATGGTCACGTGACATCCCAAGGCGAGCAGCTCCGTTATGATCTTCCACAACTTCTGGGCCACTCTGCAGTTTCTTCCCTGAACGAAACTCGCTTCCAAATTCCATACGACATACTCATTCCCTTGGTTGCAATCCTGGCTCAGAGTGACGAGGAGTCCTCAAGCAATGATCAGACCAACTGGGCAGACCAACTCGGTTGACTAAGAGCAAATGATCTTCCAGCATTCCATCCTGTGTTGCAGCTATTTCCATGAGCATCTTAACCAGG
>NC_090889.1:49851230-49861230 GCF_036669925.1 Montipora capricornis
AAATAAGGTTTTATGAAATATATTTTTAAAAAAAAGGTGAAGACTTTGGTTGTCCCAGTGGCACTACATTGGGTATTGCACGCCAAACTCTTCCTTGTGACAGAATTTAAACGGTACATCCATTTTCTCAAGTCAAGGTGTCGTTTCCCTCAAAGACATCATCGGCAAGAGCTTTACTCGCTTCGCACCATTTTGTCATTTTTGGCGGGGAAGCGATCAGCATTGGCGGCTGTGTTGCCTAACATACGTTCTCCATCGACATCATTCCAGATTTACATAGTCTTAACCACTTAGACATGTTTACTGGTCAGAGTAAATGAAAACAGAGTGTAGCTCCCAAGATGTCTTTTTCAATCCTGTCAGTTCTCGCTTCTCTTTGCTAGAATGCGAAAAGGAAGAACTTGTGGGACTTCCCATTGTTTTCCCCTATGTAATGTTTGTTGGCAAGTGACATATCTACTAGATGATAGGCCAAACCGGTAACTAATTTCAAGATTGCACGAACCATAAAGTGCATGTGTAACACAATGTCAAACATTATTTCATGCTGACAAGACAAACACCAATGAACATCCCGTTTGCACAACTCTTTTTAGACCGGTACACGGTGGAGACTTCATGTTTCGCAGTTGCTCTGCGTTTCTCAAAATTCTCAAAAGCTCGCCTTTCTTTAAATATGTTTTCAACACTACAAAGGTCAATGCTCATTGCAAGGTTTTATGCTTCGCGAAATCTTTGCTTTGAACTCTACAGAAGATAATACAGCTTGTGAAGAAACGACAAAGGGGGTTGTACATAAATTAGTCAGTAAAGGTCTTCTCGACTGAAAAAAATTTTGAGAGATGAAGTAAAATGTGGCATGCGCAGCCGCTTGTGGACAATCTGTCGTTACCACAATCTTGGCAGACCACTAGTTGTTTCATGTAAATAGGTGTTTTGAGAAAGCCACCGTATAAGATCAGTGAGAGGCCTCCCCTGAGGGTTCCAAGGTTTGCATCAAATATGCCGCAGCGTTATATGGGTTTGGGCGCGGTGCTGTTCCTCCAATGCAACTGATCCTAGGAGCATTCCCCTCTCAAGCTTTGCGAAATTGGTGAGCTGCGCCACAACATAGGTCGGTGAGAACTGAAGAATGATCCGGTTTACCTTTTTTTTTAGTTATGAAAAAACCCACTCTTTCTCAGGAGGTATACTAACAGCATTTCTCAAACAATGCTACTGAAAATGCGTGTGGATGAGTGGCATTTTCATCTTTCATGTAAATAATTGTCAAAGTAGCAGAATGGGTTCGATGTTTGACAAATGTTATAAGCACATCACCTTTGACAGCAAAAGCAGTAAATCACTCTATTTGCTATTTCAGGTAGTCACCGTCAATTTATTCCCCTTACAATTTCATACTCAAACTCTTTACCATGACATTGCGTATAAATACAAAAAGACACTCCTATAAGGGGTTCTGGTACTAGAGTGTCAACCAGATGAATAATTGGGTAAACAATTTACAATTATAGTATTTTTCAATTTTCTTAATTGCATAGTCATTGTTTCAGTTGCCCGGTCTATGAGCTAAAAAAACTCGTTCAAATACGTACGTGTATCTAAGGATAAAAACTGTAGAAACCTATTGTTACAGTAATTAAAAGCAAGGAACTCTAAAGGCCCAACAATGAGATTGCTATATCATATCTCAGCTCTTCTGCATCTTCCTGGAAAGAAAACATATACAATGCAACCATGTTATGATTGTTTTTCAATACCACCAAAAAATTGAGGCTATTCTGCCGTCCAAAATAAGTTGTAATTTCGCACTCATCACTTACCTCTTTCACTCGACACACACTTCTTTGTAAAGTATTTATTTCCTTCTTTTGACAAATTTTGATTTTGTGTACTAATATAATGCTTAAAATCCAGTGATCTACCATGAACCAAACGTTTGGCATTCTGCAAAATAAGGTCACGTGTTATCAATTACTAATGTTTCGATACATCATCTATGAAAACGGGCTCTGACAAATACCAGTCGTTAAGCATGGATGTATACTCGCCTCTATGGTGAAGACTCCACAACTTGAGGAATCTGTTTGCTGGGGGGATTTTGGACACACGTCCCCCCACCCCTGGAGGTCAATTTCTAGAGTCGACAAAAGGTTCCTAGAAAAGAAACAACAGTACCTGGGAAGAACATGATTTGATGATTAGTGATACACTCATAGATTAAAGGCAAGCGTTTTATTGGATGCCCTCAGTACGCATTTCATAAAAAACTCCATGCCTCATTTTTTTGAAGAAGGAGGGCATCGGATCCCTATTCTCACTGTCGTAGTACGCAAGTACTTTTTCCTTCATTTTGATAGCCTATAGTAATAAAGTAGTTGAAGTCTTTACTTTCGAGATAGTAAGGGGAGACGAACCTTCAAAAGTTACACCGTTAACTGATCCAGAGCAGAAGAGATTCAGACCGCATTCTTGATTAGCTCTCGGTAACATGGAAATTTTTAGTTTTCAGTTTGTCAAACTTACCCCTAATACCCAGTGATTTCCATTCTTATGGACTGGAACCCGAATCAATTCGCTTTTTAGAAAATTTTCCTGTAGATTAAATCAATGAAAGATATTGTTGTTCAAATGCAAAATAAGTGACAACAGCAAGCATTTACTGACAGAGGTATCCAGAGATGAGTCATCAATAAACTCAACTTTACCTTGTTAATCCACCTCTTTAAGCTTGCTGTTTGTGTTCGTTTCTAAGTTTCCGGAACAAAATTGTATTTGTGCATGTTACTCTTCTACCCTGTTAAAACAAACAACGGATACATGATTTAATCTCCATAGTATATTTAACAATCATCTTGCAAAATCGCGCGGAATATCGCCTGATACTTAGCTGACTAGGCCGTAGGCCGAGTTGGCTAAAATCTGGCGATATTCCACAAGAAAGAACAGGATAATTGTTTTATTGTTCAACACATTGATAACAAAGTCCCATTTTCTACGTTTATTGGAAAAAAAAGCTGGAAAAACTACCATTTTTCTCCGTGACACAAAAATTTTGTATATCGCTGGATATCTGTTGAGTATGAACGACGATTATTGAGCGCGCTACATTGTCAAAATGTGTTAAATAATAATTTCAGATATATACATGCACCACGTCAATCAAGAATAACTGAAATTCGACGTGTTTTTGTTTCATGTGTACTACAGGAGTGTGAAGAAACTGTGGACTATGGACAAATATATACGACTTTTCGCTTCTCCAGCTGTTTTGGCACACCCAGCCTGAGTTGGTTACACTTAGCTCACTTTAAAACTTAAATATAAATGGATAACGACACAAGTTTATAATACAAACTTGACACCGAGCAAGGCTAGTACATGTAGTTAAAAATGATACGGAAACAACTCTGGCGTAGGGTGGCAGTAAAGCAAGCTAACTTAGTTTTAAGATTTTCTTACCTTACCTCTTTTTCGCCTTCAATTTGCATGATTCCAAATGAAGAATTTATAACCTTTGAAGATAAAATGTTACTTTTAGTTGTCTGTTGTCAAATACAAACAAAACGAGGGACATTACAACTGTAAAAGGAGAATGTTTTCAATTGAAGCAGGAACCACCCACAAAATTACTGAGCCTTTACGTTTTTGGTGCATTTTAGTCTCTTGTGTATACGTACTTGGTCATTCAGCCAACCGACTTGAAAGACGCCATCGCCACAGTTGTCTTTGCTAAAAGGGGACATCTTCTTCTGGTCTTCTCTCGACACGCGTGGCTGAATTGTTTTGAAATCAGCAACGCTGATTTTAATGTTGCCAACTTTGGCAACTATTTCCTGTAAGTTATTTTTTCCTGGGTTCCATGCAGAATCCACCTGAAGAGGAAAAGTTAACGTAAAGTTTTTAAGGCTATAAGGCGATAAGCCCAATAATTCAACGAACCTGGCAAAAACTGCTGACATGCGTGTTTTTTTCTTTTGGCATACTTCTCTTATTTTAGCATTGCCGGAATTGTGGTAATAAGGGGGAGAAAAAAAACCCCAAATACTTAAGAATGGATATACGCGCACAGAGTGGGTATATATCACTGTAAGTCTTTATCAAGAACTTTCGTTACAAGTGAATTCAAAAGGGTGATTTCATTTTGATCAAAACAAAGCTTTTACAGAACATTTATTCGCTTGTCCGTGGCTGCGAATCTTTCAAAGATCTTGTTTAGTTTAATCTTATTTCTATTCCGCTTGCTATGAAACATCAATTTGTTTTATCCATTTATCACTCCATGAGAGGTCACACTAGCCTTTTTGTCTGCAGGTTTAAAATTGAGATTTCATTTTGATCAAAACAAAGCATGCCCAGACCATTTTCGCAGGTTTATAAAATCAGGCAAACAATAAATCTTGTAATTATAACTTCAAGTGAAGAAAGAATCTGCGGAAAATTCATCTACATAGTATATATTACTGAATCTCACTTTCTTCAACCAGAAATCCGCACCTTTCCTTTATGAAGATACTTCTTGTTATACTCTTTGTACTTTTTTTCTATGGTGCCATAGTGTTCCACAGAAAACCCCTTCTTCCCTTTCAGCCCAACTCGTAGTCCTCTGCAAAATATCCATTCTTGTTCTACTGTTTCCGTATCACTATGATATACGAAAACGTCTCCAGGGCGCTGGTCGGGAAATTTTATGGTCGGGTTACCGTTTTCAGGCAGGTCTATAATGCGGCCCACATGAAATTTGTGGGGGTAAAATACAGCCACCCGTTCCGAGATTTCCAAGTCCTGAAATTCCTGTTAGAGATACAACATATCTGATCAGTTGGGGCATACATTGTTAAGTCCAAGGTGGGGTTAGGGCTGCATGAATGAGTCAAGTTTATATGTACTTAGTTCAAGCAGGAAGAACCAAACCAGCAGCGATTTATAATAGATTAAAGGAATGAATGAATGAGTACATTAACTTCTTAGCGTGTTTGGCAGGTGGCTCAAGATTTTCATCGTCATCAAGTAAGGGCTGTACGAAAATATAATACAAAAAACATGAAGTAAAATTTAAATGAACACAAAAGGAAGTATACACCTTTTTCTTTTTACAAGAATCCCTAACTTTGAGGCTAAGGCTGGACGGAAACTGAATGTTCTCTTTAACCCGAAGTTCTTAAACGTTACTTGACTGTATAGCATTTCCGAAAAGAGATAAGGACATTACCAGGAAACTTAAAGAAGAAAATTGTGAGCTGAATCAGAATCGAATTCTTTTGACGTATGTGCATCGGGGTTAATTTCAGCCTCGATGTTCTTATAAAAAAATGGCGCATTAAAATTCTAAAGCAAGGAAGAGAACGCCATATAAAGACAAGGAGTGAGTGCGAACATTTAACACTCGTTACCTGGTCGGGTTCTGTGTTCGTTTGTCCCTTACTTTGTATGTTCTCAGTTTCGTCTTCCTATTCAATTAAATAAAACATGTAATAGCTCAACACATAGCAACTACGAAAATTCTACTTGCCTTTCCCGGCAGAATAAAGGGCGTAACTGTCCAATGTTTGACTTCAAAGCCACCTTGGTGTTCCAGTTGCTAATGATAACCCACAAGCACATGGCCTTTTTATCAGGAGATTGTACTCAAAAATGATATTGGAATTTCTGCGCACTATTAAATAGGGCCTTGGCAGTTTTACACTTTTTTTCAGGTTGCTTCAAAACTTTCATTTGAGCAAAAAGCAAAGAAACGTAAAAATCAAGAGTCCAATATCTTCTCCTAAAAAGCAGACCACTTCTTTGGCGAAGTTATCTCTGTATTCAAGGTGTACTTACAAAATCTGAGTCCTCCTGCTTCAATTCGGTGAATTCACATTCATCCGGGAGAACGCCAGTTTTGACCTGGAAGTGATGAAGACCAAAAAAATAAATTTATTATTCCCACATTTTACTGAAATTCTTGATATTCAATAATTTGCTGACATGGATCTTGGATAATACTGAAATTTGCAAAGAACAAGTTCAGGAAAGGTACAAGGCCCCTTAAATCGCACTCTGGTCGCAGGCCATCTACATGACCAAAGTCTAACTTGAACAGGAGCGTTTACCATTTGTCAACAAAAACCGAAAATTCTGGTTGGAAGTTAAAATGGTACAGCTCATTCCACAGGAAAGTTTCCAAAAAAATTGGATACGCCCCAGGTTTCTGGTAAATAAAAGTGAAAGCAGTCTTCCATGCATAGCACACAATCTTAGAAAAAATCGTCATAAATGCAACCAGTGATATCGACACATGTTGACTGATAACCTGGTCGTTTTCTCTGTTTTGAAGTCCCTTATCTCTTATTTCTTCGGTTCTGTCTTCCTACAGTACCGCTCAAAAGTAAGTTACCACCTTGCATCGCGTTTCCTGCGCAACGTGATTCATGTCGCGTGCTACGCGATTCCTGTCGCGTGCGACGCAATTCGCGTAGCGCAAATTTCTGGTATAAATTAAGTACTAATGTGTTATGCGAAATCAATCAATTTCGCGTATAAATTATCTTTCTGCAGTTGCGTGAGTTTGCTTAGACGATTTTTCATTTGGTTAAATTCTATGGGAATCGTCGAAATTGCCGTAAGGAGACGACGTTTAAGCGACAGTAAAGATTCATCTGGTATACATGCGGAAATTCCGATGAAAAATAAATTCTTTATACACGACCAGGTGATTATTTCATTGGAACATAGACCATTTGGTGGGAAAAATTCGTAACGAGAACAGTGCATAGCTGTACCGGCGATCTTCTGTGTAAACATAACAAATTCATAGGAATCATGGAATTGACTTCGAATCGATCCATGCACCTTTCCTTAACACACCTTTAATTGATCATCGGTCATTTGCGGGTTTGATTTTCTTTTTCTTCATTTGTTTGGATTCTGGTTTACATACGAAAATTCCGATAGAAATAAATTCTTCATACACGAACAAGCGACGATTTCGTTAAAACATCGACCATTTGGTGGAGAAATTTCCAACAAAAACAATGTCCCTAAAATTTCTTGCCAACCGCAAAACTTTTGGAGCGTGCAATTTGAAACGTACGTTATTAAATATACGCAAACATTGAAAACGAAACTTCATGCCGAAAATGTAAGTATGAATTTTTCTCGACGCTCGCACACGAAGGCCAAATGTCGTCGTTCGTGTAAACAACAAAGAAATGTAATTGATTTCAAATCGATCCATGCATGTTTCTTTATCACAGCTTAAATCGATCGTGTATCATTTGTAGGTCTGATTTTCTTCATTTGCTTGTTCAGAAATTAGCGGTAGACTCTCACGCATCAATAACCAACAAAATCACAATAATCGGCGAATCATTTAACAATACAACGCATCCAAACTAAAATTCAGTGAAGAGATACAGTGTATCTATCACATCAAATGTGCAATACTCGAACCATTCACAGTCGCAGACAACCAACATCCCCGAATTCGATTTCTGACTAGTGTTTCTTTTAGTCTTTTATCTTTTGGTATTCAGTGCCCTAAGAATCTACAAAACAAAGGCTGAACAGCGGGTCTCTGGGATTCATGCAGTCGATTTATTTATATCAGCACAGACCAAAACCAAAAATTACACGCAACACAAGAGCGCATTTGCAGAATATGTAAGCGGCCCTAAAACAGTGTCCCCCAATTACAGTGTAGCTCTCCAGCGCTAGAACCACCAGACATTCAAACACAGTTCCTTTCTTTTCCTTTCTCAGGAAAAACATAAATTTGATGATTGGTTAGTTTCGAACTGAACACGCTCAGTTTCTAACAATAGATGCAAAGGGGTCTTGTTTCAATGCTCAATAACTTTTGTCCCCAATAAAGAACGATTTTGTCATGTTTTACTGCCGCAGCATCTACTTTAAGCTTGACGCCGGTTAAAGCCTAAACCTACATGTAACAATAATACTCGAAACCTGAAACCTATAGACCGAACTCTGGCTATAACTTAATACAGATGCAAACTTTATGTCTGACACAATATCACTGGCTAATCGACTTTTATGTCAGCAAATCAACTGGACAGAAACAGTAAACCGAAAAAAAGACTATGAAATCTGGAAACTTCTAAAGCGACAACAAGTTGCTGTTGCCCCAATTGATATTACATGTGCGTGATTGTTCACAATCTTTAGTTTGCAAGTCGATAACAAATAAATTATTTCAAGCGTTTGATTGTTTGAACACCAGGTTAAAATTTGCGTTTAAAATTTCGTCAGTGCAAGTCTCTTTAAGGAAATACAAACCAAGGATCATTGTTAGCTTGAAATGTCTTAATATTACAGTTTGTCGATCAATGAACGAAGCTTTGTAAACAATGCATGATGTGCTCGTTCGAAATGTTTGTTTTCATGGGGACCGCCTCATTCCATAACAATGTTATTACACACGAAGGTATTGTGATTTATTACAGACATGTTTTCTTCGAAAATCTGCCTTTCACAAACACCTTCCATGATTCAAATATTAAATTAAAGGGTAATTAAAATCGCGCGTGAGCGTCAAGCCACTGTACTTACAGATTTTTTGCCATCGTGTGTGACGCGATTCCTGTAGCGCGCGAAGCGATTCGCGTCACGCGCGAGGGTGGTAACTTACTTTTGGGCGGTACTGTATGCAATAAAAAATGAAGTGTTTGAGAGTATGAGGCATGCAACGAAGCTGCCAAATACAAGCAGTAACTTTAATTTTAAAATGTAGAGCTGTACTAACCAGATATGAGTCCTTGTGCTTCAATTCTTTGCACTTCAGGAGAACCTCTTCTTTGACCTGGAAGTGATGAAAACAGAAAGGAAATCAATAAAATTTCTTTTAACATTTCATTGCATTCCTTTGAAGAGAAGATGGTGATTACGCAGCATGGTTAAAGTCCAGAAACATGGGACAGTTAAGGTGTGAGAAAACAACACGACAGCAAATATATGCTCGGGGGGAATTAATTTTCCTTTAGACAGTATAATCTCTTTATAAGCTTTTGTTAGACTAACTTCATTTCTAGAACGTAGTTTTTTCAAATTAGAATAGTACTGATTATCAGTTGTACTTTGTCATCACTTTCTTCAAGACACTGCACATCCTCTAGCAATAGTTGAGCATCTTTTCCGTTGACCTTCGTAACAAAAGAACACACAAGGGTCAATCAGAGGACCTCAGCATTCGCTGTATGGAAAGCAAATTAGTATTAACCTTAACCGCCATTGTCAAGCAACAAAAAACAAAAAAGTGTGACAACATGCATCTCAAAACAAGGTTCTATTTTATCGTGTGTGGAGCTCATAACATGACACCTTTATGAATACTTAGGACAAATAAGCCTTACAAAGAAGCCCACCAAGTTTTAACATGTCTGCCAAGATCGTAGTGCAGTCCCGAATTTTCAGTCATATCCTTGCTTTCTCGAACCTCCCGATCATTTTTAATCAATGTTTTACTCCATCGGCAAAGAGAATTAGTAGATATTTATCCTCAAGTTTGAGAAATCCAGATTTTTCGGTCCTATTGTTCGATTTTTAGGGATTCTACGGTACTTAGAAAACAGCCTGTAAGAAATCGCTACTAAAAATAGTAGTTTTCAGTTACAATAAAAACCATTTTCAATTTGATGTTCGTTCTTGACACTACATGATATGATCGATTCCTCACTATACCTTGCCTTTTAGCTCACTCAATCCACTTTTGTGCACCTGTGTTATTGGCTCCTCCTCCAAAGAGTACATTAAGGCAAAACCTGAGATTCTGTTCTGTTACAGGTGTCTTGAAAATGAAGACTCTATAAGACCCTATGACCCCGAAAACTCAAAAAGGTCCGAAAACAAAGAAAGCAACCCAAAACCCTCAATTTGGTTAACTCTAGGCGTTGGTTAGCCAACTTGAGGGTTTTGGGTTACTTTCTTCGTTTTCGAGTTTTTGGGGTTTTAGGGTCTTAGGATCTTCAGCCTTCGATTATTCTACTTTTTAAGTCCCATCAACCAC
>NC_090889.1:49878730-49881230 GCF_036669925.1 Montipora capricornis
ACGCAAGACAAAAAAGCAAAAGTGTCGTGGACAGAGACAAAGCAACTTCACATGGATCAGCAAGCGTGAGTATAAAAACAGCAAATCATCATTGAAAAATAATACAGTGAAATTTGTCTATGATTAGTGAATCCGGATCTAACATTGGTGCAGACTGGCCATATTACGACAAAAACTAACGACAAGAACACTAATCACTAGACGCCAATTAATGGCTGTAATTCAGCTTAGGAAGTTGTCATTGATTTGTACTTACCATACGGTACTTTCCAGCAATTAGGGCATGGTTCACTTCTATGTTTACCGTGCCCTCTCCCCTTTTTATTCCGGCAAACCCCCGGGTTTCCCACCCTGGGCACATTCCCCAACCTCTGAGCTCCTCACTGACCACAAATACGTCCTTTTGTGTACATAAAAGGACACACATAACAGTATTGATTTTGCCAGTGCTTTCCTTCTGGTATCATTCCCAGACAATATGAAGGGGAGAATTCTGAAACAAGAGAAATGAAATTCCTCATTTAAATGGATCTTTCGGGCACCTTTTTTGCGAAAAATTTATGTATGTCGCGTCTGTTCTTGAAAAACAACTCAAACTCGAAATCCTAACTAGGTAAATATGCAACCTCACAGAGAATAAGTAAAAGACAACAAAAACAAACTTTAACAAAGAAACTTCCTTTCGCTTAATAATTTATTTCACTCCTTAATATTTGACTGCGATGAATTTCTCGTCCTTTCTTGTTGCGCAGTGTTCCCAGAACCTACAGATTTAACTTATATTGGAAAAAAATCCGTTTCTGACATTGGTTTAGTAAAAGACAGCTCAGTAAAGATCAACATTTACCAAATTCAAGAAAATCCCTCACTGTTGGCTGCTCTCGGAGGAACATCACAGCTAGAATTACCATGCGATCCCAGTATTAATAACACAGAATGACAAAATTATTGACAGATTTCTCTTGAAGAAAAATACCCAATAGAAATCATCTACAGTTAGCGCTTACCAACAAGTAAGAAAGTGCATCCGAGAGTTTTTCTGGAAAGATAAGGAAAATAAAAAAGCCTTACATGTAGTCTATATAAAGGAAAATCGTTGCTAGTTTAATCTGTTGGGGTATTCTTAGTTAGTTTGCATACTTAGCTGAGGATGATAAACTGTTTGGTAAGCATGCAAGCTTGCCATTGATATTGTCATGAACGTTTTTGCTTATGTTTTTCGTCAGAAACATAAAGGCACATTCGAAAAATAGTTGTTTTGTTTGTACACATATAATGATTGACAATTTGATTTCAATTTAAGTGAGTGTTCAATGAACTTTGTTCAGTTCTCGAATCGATTGCTGTTACAAATAAAACGAGTTTAATCAAAACCCGACTCGATGTTTATGATAGATATTGTTCATACAACTGAATAATACTTACAGCATCTACTTCGGCTAAATGCCTCTCCAAATATGAGCCCATTTCTTCTAAGAAGTCTGCAACCTGGTCGTCTGTGAATGTGAGCTGCTAAGGATCATGGATTACGTTTAGCGAATAATAATATTTACTTATTCAACTCTCACGATTATTTAGCCGGGCACAAGTGCTCTACTAATTAGGGAGACTACAAATCTACTGAAATCAGAACAAATCAAATCAAATGTTGGTTTTTGTGGAAAGGGCAGAACCTGAGTAGCCGAAGAAACACCTCTCGGAGCAGACGTAGGAAAACCAATGAACTCAACCCACATAAGGAGCTGAATTCAGGAATCAATCCCGGGCCACATTGGTGGAAGGCGAGTGCTCTCACCACTGCGCCAGCCACTGCTCCCCAGCGAATCTCACAGAAACTGTTGGGAGAGAATGTATGAAATACAATGCATTAGTTTAGCAATCTAACCTGTCATGATCCTTCAAGTGTAGGCGACAAGTCCTCTAATCCTCTAATCCCAAAGATGGAAGATCTCACTCAGTCTCAACCAATCTGACCTCGTCCCAGAGCTCTCAGACAGGTTCTCAGCAGTATCAACTGTCACGATTTATCCTTATGATGTCAAAAACTAAATGGCATTCAGATTATTGTGGAAAGGTGAATTTGCAGATGTTTAGGCATTTTTTACTTTTCATCCCACAATTCAGTGGGCCTCTTCACCATATAAAAATCAACTTATTTGATATAATAGCCAGCACAGCTACTGACAAACTCGTATCATTGACCTCAAGTAATCAGTGTTTTCTTTGTCATTGACATTCTTCGATCACCCACTCAATGTCGAGTTAAAAAATTACAATAAAGACTGGCCACTCACTCGACAGGCTTACAAAATAGCTAGAAGAGTTTCACCTCTTAATGTCGTATTTTACCTTCGATCTCCTGTCTCGATTTGTGATTTTCTTTGATTAGTTCGTCCTCTTTCTTTTTTATATCGTCAATGACTTCTTGAGCAATTTCCTCTGGATGAAGGGCAACGCTACACCAATAAACAGATTGCATTGCTGTCTTTCTTGGGGTCTG
>NC_090889.1:49893730-49901230 GCF_036669925.1 Montipora capricornis
AAAAATAAACAGCTTTTTCTGTTCTATGAAAGAGGGATGCGGCTTTAATATCGATAGTCATAAGCTCAACAAGACAAGACGTGCATGCTGGACCTCACGTTTCTCCTTTCTGCATTGGTTAATTCACCTCTGCCTCCAAATTTCCTTACAGTGATAATCGAAACTGGATGACCAGTGCTCAATCATCGGACCCTTTTGATTATAATCCCAAAATGTATTTCTTGCTTTGGGGCACGAGTCCCCAGCACGACTCTCGAAGCCTCCCTAGGAATTTTTACCAAAGACAGTTCATTAAACCTTAATTCAGTATATACGGACGCAATTTTCCCAAGCAATGAAGATAGCTCCTTGCAAACGCTTTTTAACATAAACATGACATCATTGCTTCTTACGACACTGCACTGACGTTTACCAGTCTAAAAAGCGTTGCACAAACGGAATGTTTACTGGTTTTGTCTTGTCAACATAGAGTAATGTTTGACGTTGTGTTTATACGTGCCACATAATGGTTCGTGCAATCTTGAAACTAGTTACCGGTTTGGCCTATCATCTAGTAGATATGTCACTTGCCAACAAACAATACATAAGCGAAAACAATGGGAAGTCCCATGAGTTCTCCTTTTTCGCGTTCTACCAAAGAGAAGCGAAGAACTGACAGGATTGAAAAATACATCTTGGGAGCCACACTCTGTTTTCCATTACTCTGACCAGTAAACATGTTTAAGTGGCAATGATGTCGATGCAACACAGCCGCCAATGCTCATCACTTCCCCACCAAAAATGACAAAAAGGCACGAAGCAAGTAAAGCTCTTGCCGATGATGTCTTAGAGGGAAACGACGCCTTGACTTGAGAAAATGGAAAATTGATTTACCGTTTAAATTCTGTCAAAAGGAAGAGTTTGGCGTGGAATACCCAATGGAGATCGTCAGTTAGGTAAGTGATTTGCAATGCGCATATCTTTAACTAAGTCATAAATGTAAGTGTTTAGTTCTTAGATTGTTTACTTATTTATAGGTGGGGAAATTGTTTTAACATAGGGATAATCTCATGATTTTCCCTTTTAGGGGTTGTCGTTCATTTTTATTTATGCATTTCCTGAATGAAGTATTATGTTGTGTGATGTCATGTTTATGTTAAAAAGCGTTTGAAAGGCAACAATCTCATTGATCTCAATGGTGAGAACTGTTACTTTAATGTAATTTAGCTTGTGAAATAATTCACTTGGTTTTGTTTTGGCTGTAGCATCTTGTGTATGAGGAGCTACAGGTTCATCAGAAGTATTGTCACTCTCATTCAAATCCTCAATGGCTTTCTCAAGAATATCAGAGTGGCACTCATATTGCTCTTTGTTGCTGTTGGTAATTGATTCTAACTGTTGATATCTCTCTTGGTATGTCTGGCAGTCGTTTATCAAGTCTTTTTGTTCATTTCTCCAAGGTGTATAAAGCAAGAGTTGTTCTCTGTAATAATTTTTGGGATCTTTTTCTTTGTTAAACCTTACAGATCTTACTATCTTTGCTCTTTTCCTTTTGACAAGCTTTATTTTTCCTTTTAATTTGTATTCTGTTGTGTCGTCAGTTTGACTGTTTTCAGCAGATGGGTCATCATCAACATTGCCATTAAGCTCAGTTTCAAGCAAAAAATCGTCAGATGTTTCTGATGTACTACAGTTAGTGCTGTCATCTGAATCTTTTCTTTTAACACAGTTGAACCATGGAACAAAATTAGCAAGACACAATTCTTCTAACGTATGAGCTCTCCTTTGATACCTTTTAATAATGTTATCTGATTCTATATCTGTTGACTTGTCAAGCAATTCTTTAATTTCATCAACAAACATGTTCTTTCATCTGGATTTCAAGTGTTGATAAATTGAAATTCTCTTGTTGATCTCCTCAGAGGCAACTGCAAAACTAAATAAACGGCTTCTTGAGCACTTATTTCAACTGAATTAAGAAATTTATTTCCAATATGCCTTACTCTATTAACAATATCTTCATTGCCAGCTTTTGCCTCTTTTGATGCTGTTTCTTGAAGTTTGCTCAATCCTCTTTGGCCCTTGGTTATGTAAGACAGTATGTATACTGCACATGCATAGGGATCTAAAACAAACTGCAAATCCATGTTGGCTCTCCAAGCCTTTAAAAGGTTAGTGTTGTAATTATTTATTCTGATTTCTGAGGGAGACCTTTTAAGTAGCAATGTGGGACGCTTCAAGGAGTACCTAATGGCCTGTATATATTGACCTTCTGTTAATTCTAATTTTTCCAGAAATGCCTCAAAAGTTGTATTTTCACGATATTTCATCTCATCAAGAATACTTTTTATCTTATCCCAGTGTTTCTTTATTTCATTTAGCTCATCTTCAACAAAATAGCTTTCCGTTAGAGGCTCAAGAATCATTGACTTTGGCATAGGGGGTAGAGGGAAATTAAATGTGCACATTTTATGTCCATCTTTCTTATAGGTTTTTGCATGTCTGTGTGTTTGTAGATTAACAACTTCTTTCATTTCTTGACTGATCATTTTTGCATGTTATATACTTATCTACAAACTGTATAATTGTATCATTACTAGCTTTCTCATACCGTGGTGCATCTTTCACCCAAAATAAGGCGTGAATATGTGGTGATCCTTTTTGCTGAAATTCGACTCTGTAGAAAAAGTCAACTATTTCGCCAATAGGCTGTGGATTACTTTTCAAGACATCTGTAATAAACAATTGAACCATGTGTTCAAAGTTTCTAGCACATGTAACAGGGTCCTTCTGAATAAGGTCTGACTTTTGTGACCATGTCATATTCTCAATTTCATCATCAGTATAGTCTTTCTTGTCTACAAGTCTACCCAGAGTTTTTAACAGATGTACCCAACTTGTTTCTGCAGCTGAGAATGAAGAAAACCATGTAAGATTACCCAACTGACGTATCATAGCAAATAAGTCTTTCTTGCATCTTTCAAAGTATGGTGGTGATCCTCTGAGATTCTTTAATACTCTAGACCCTTCATCAACTTGAATTAGTTTATTTACATAATCATGTGATTTTAGATCACCACAGGATATGATAGGAATTCAGATTCTTTGTCCATAAATATACCTAAAGGTCTGTTTCCCTCACCTGGTGCAAAACTAATGATCTTTTCAACACTTTCAGTCATATCTGATTCTTGTAATAAAGTATCTGTAACACCTGATGGGCAGTCCTCCACTTCGCTCCATCCATCGTCATCATCATCATTGTTTTTAGAATCCATAAAGGTTCACTGGTTAACTGCTTACTGTTATTATCAGGTTCTATAGGTTCATCACTGGAATGAAGTACATCTGTTTCATTTGATTGATTAGTACTAGTACTGGAATTTATAAACTGTTCTCAATCATCACGTTCACTTAAACATGTGCTATTGACATTGTTGAGCCAGTTATCTTGGACCTCTATATGCTCTTTTTTGAAACAGTTGAGGTGTTTTGCTGCTTCCAACACTTTTCTTGGTCTAACACTCTGAAACTGATAATGGTGCTTGTAAGTTAATTTTCTTTTCAATTTGATAGCAATGGTTTGTGATTCATTTATAGGTCTTGGTAGAGCGTTTACAACTGAATTCACATCAGCTGGTACATTAACAACATTGCCATGAATAGATAATTGTCCACCTCTAGGGAGTTCAGGTATTTGCATGAATGGGATACACGGAGATATTAATCTTTCTTCTAAAGGTGTCAGGTTTAGGCATTCTGTTAGCCTTAGAACAGACTGGTAACTTGCCATCACTTAGGTTTGAATGGCAGGTTGAGAAAACCCAGTTATACATATGTTGCAGTTAATTTTTGTTTTTAGTTAGTTTTTTTTAACTAGGTGATTTTTTTTCAAATAGTTAGTTTTTTTCTCACTAGGTGATTTTATTTTTAACTAGGTAACTTTTTTTTTGACTAGGTAAGTTTTTCAAAAACTGGGTAAAATTTTTCTCTCCGGTGCTATCAAACACCAAAAGATTTTAGTGATTAGGGTCAAATGCTTGGCTTAGTGATTTGGGTTACTGAGCACTCATTTTGAATGGTTAGCTTTCTTGTAAGGGACATTGACCACATTTTAGGAAGTAGGGTTAAGCTTTCAATTTAGTGATTTGGGTTATGCACTGTCTTATTTCAAACATTTAGCATTCCAGGAGGTGCATAACAACTGCGGACTACATACTGCATACTGTCTACAAATATTGCTGATAAATAGTATTTAAGTCTAAGCACCCATTAAGGTTAGTGCTGATAAGCAGTATTTAAGTCTAAGCACCCATTTTAAAATGGTTAACTTTCAATCACTGTGAGGGTTAGGGGTTAGGGTGACTTCCCATGACAACTGCAACAAATAATACAACATGCTTTAATAAACCGTTTGTGTTGCATTGTACATTATTTCACACTTTAAGTAATACAAACTTTAAAGCAAATAAAATTTTACAGTCCTACTGGTTGATTGCCAGTTTGCATGCTTTGGTGAAGGTTATACTCTTATCTTTACATTTAACCAGTCTAGCTGGTGAAATGAGGGTGGAAATGATTCCAAATTTGCAGGCAACTTTGGCATAATTGGATGAAGTGGCGTCTTATCTACTTTGTGAATTTTGATGCAAACATAATCTCCAATATTTAGAGTCTTAGCCTTTGACCTACACTTTTTCATTCTTTCATTGTAATCCGTTTGATGGGAACTGGCTTCACTTCTCAATTTTTTGCTGCTTTTAGCTTCACAAGTGGGAGAAGATTTTGGTTTCTTTCCTTCTCTTTTTGCTGATCTCTTTCTTTTTCTTGCTCACAACGTTTACTTTCACCATCTCCTGTAACTTTCATCTGGCTTTCTTTCTTAGGATCAATTCCAAACACAAGTCGGTAGGGTGTTTCTCTGACAGCTCTGTGGATGGTTATATTTTTTTTATATGCGGCTTCTCCAAGTTTTGAACACCATGATCTGAGCTCGGCTTGAATCTCCTTCAGAACGTTGGTTAAGTTTTCTTTGACAGTCCTGTTATTTCTTTCTACTTATCCCTGTGTTCGGGGCATACGTGGTGCTCCATGTACTTGTTTTATTCCATGCTTTTGGCAGAATTCCTGCATGATTTTGTTTTTGAATTCCTTGCCATTATCAGTGTGGAGGGTCTGAGGAAACCCAAAAACCCAGAATAACGCTTCCAATTTCTCTAACACTTCTTCAGCCGTTTTGTTGTGTAAAGCGTATAACCATGACTATATTGTGTGGTGGTCAGTTATGTGAAGGACCCATTGATGGCTTTTGTTATCACATGAACATTTGAGATCTCGGAAGTCAATAAGATCAACTTGTAAATGTGATAGAAACGTTTCAGCATGTATTGGGTTTGTTATCGGTCGCTTCTTGTGGTCTGTGATGCTCTTCTGCTGGGCATGGAGTGGACACAAACTGGTAAACAAAGACACAACTTGCTGCGGGATTTCAGAGTAAATACCTTTGATGTAGTTGTTGGTTTTATCTCTTCCTCTGTGTGCTGTGGAGGAGTGGCATTGACAAAGAACTTTGTGCAGCTCACTCTTTGGTACTACTATCTTGTTGTCTCTTGTAATAATCTTGCCATCCTTCAAAGCCCAATGCTTTCGTTTTATAGTGTTGATGTCGTGCTTTGAAAGTTCGATTTTTGTTCCGTGTCATTTTTGTTCTTGAACATCTTCTAAACTCTCTAAATAATTTTTGGCTTTTTCATAAAACGACTGGTCGATGTAAACCGTAATTTTGCTATTGGATTTGTCCTTTAATAGCTCTAATCTTTCATAGAATGTCTTCTCATCCACACAAGTTTCCATTACAAAGCGATTGAGAATTGCAGTCTTCGTTCGTCCTAAATACACGTGCACCAGGCCAAGAGAGATTGGGTACTAAACTCAGTAATTTTGCATAAATATGAGGTCATTTTGCATCGCTTGTTTGCGTGGTCGAGTGGATAAGAGAGTTTTTCATCTATACGAGCGCGCTGCAGGAGAAAGATTAATAAGAGCAAGTGCAAGGGACTGTGGTGCGGTTCGCTGAGACATCGTGTTGATCAACTTTACGGTTTTGACTGGTATAATGATTGCATCCCTGACAAGATTCTAGGACAATATTTTGGTAATATCCATTGCTCACGTAGGAATTGGGAAGAAAAAACTCAGAAGATCAATAATATCATTGGCGCTTGGTGCCACAGAGATCTAAGCCTCAAAGGAAGAGCCCTCTTAATAAACAGTCTCTTAACATCCACCTTACGGTATAACGTTACATCATTGGCTGTGCCCTCTTGGGCCATTTCTCAAATCGAGCATGCGATTTATGGTTTTTCTTGGAAAAACAAACACCCCCTTGTCACCAGAGACATCTTGGCACTACCCCTGAGGGAGGGTGGTTTTAACATACCGCGGTTGGAGACGAAGATTCAAGCTTTTCGTTTGAATTCACTGAGAAGGCTTCTTACCGAAGAAGATGCGCATTGGAAACACTTTACGGCGTATTTCCTTCGAGTGGCTAATATGGACCTTGGTAACATGACCTTAGCTCTGGACTTCTCTCAGCGGCATATTACTCGGACTATCCCTGCCTTTCATAAAGAACTGCTCAATGCCTGGTCTAAGCATAAGGGACACCGTATTCGTATGCAGATGCCTAAATTTACTGTAGATATCTTACAGGAGCCCCTGTTTCTTAATGAGCTAATTGTTGTACGAAACAAGCCTCTTCTCCTGTAATCCCCTGTAATACTTTCAATGAATCTGTCTGGGTTAGCTCTCAAATATTGAACACCAGCACTACAAATGTTCATATGATAGCTAGGTTTACCATACAGTTGATGAGATACTGCTCTAAAAAAACAATCACGTGCACCACCAACATCTAATATTGACAAGCCACGTTGAGCTAATCTAGATTGCAACAACAAATAACCATTAACAGGACCTGGGTTCAACTCAATGTCACCTGAAGTACATATCTTTGCCCTCGAAACACAAGACTTTTGTTGTTGTTTATTACACTTTGTTGAATAACAGTTATTCAAGCCACAACCATCATTAACATAAAGCAATACATTTGTATGTTTATGCTTATTAGTTCTTGTTTTGATATAAATATCATGACTCATACAACGGCAAGCTGAAGAAGTATTTTTTCCAACAGGTCTACTTCTACATAATCTAGTGCCAAGGTAAATTCGGAAATCAATGGATAGAAAGTTTTTCAACCCAGACGAATGTGGTGTATTGTACATAATATAACGCTTAATAGCTTTATACTTGACTTACTTTTTTTGAACATTTTAATGATTTTCTTAAAAGGGGAACTCCAGGGTAAAATTGAAGTTATTTTGAATGTTTGGCCTCTGTCCCATATGTCATTTTTTGAGAACATCATTCCCATATCGTTTCATTCAAATTAAATATTGTACCTGAAAGACGACTGAAAATGCAAATATAAATCCGCCATTTTGGAGAAAATTTGAGCCG
>NC_090889.1:49906230-49908730 GCF_036669925.1 Montipora capricornis
AACTTTGACTTACTTCTTGACCGTTTGGATACTTCTTCATCTCCATTCCTACCAGTATTTAAGCTTGAATCAGTACACAGGTCTTTAGAGCAATGTTTGTTGTCCTGGGTGGCCACATAAGTTCCTTGGTGTCGCGTGATCTCGTCAATTGTGCCCATGTTTGTCCTGTTTTCAGTGGCCGTTTCGCTCATTAAGAAGTGTTCGTTTTGCTCATATTGCTCAAATAAGTTAGGTCATGGCTGACAAATAAGACACATTCTCATCAAAGCTTAGCACATTAGCAAGTTGACCATAGTACTAAAGTCACCTCCACTTCAATTTAGGGAGATGCTTGGTATTAATGGTCGTGTAAAGCTGCCAAGATGCATGCACTCACGCTGATTGCACGGTTGCTATTTCAATATGGCGATGGGCTCGGGTTCGGGCAGTCTCGTTCAGGGCGACTTTTAATTTACGAACAGTGTCTACACCTGAGTGAGTGAGTGACACATTTGCATATTGGAGTCTCCGCAAGAAACTTGCTTCTATGCTTTGCGTATCCACGAGTTTAAAAAATAATGAGCCCTAAAATAAGCGAGATTCAGATGAATATGACTAAAAGCATGTCCAAAGACCTATGAGTCAACAAAACGATTAAAACTTGCTCAACAATAATAAAGGATATGATTGATAATTTTGTTACTGTATCTTATATCAACTGGTAAAGGGTGGCAATATAATATGATCATCTAAGTTTTATTTCTTAAACCGACCATTTTTCCCTTAATTCTTGACGAATTTGTTCACCAAATGCCTCAATTCCTCTGGCTGGTTAGTTTCCATAGATCCAGTTCTTTACGAGATCGAAATGATAAACAAACAACTGGTATCCACCACTAGCATTCACAACCAACCATACATCGTCAGAAGGGGCTGCTTTTTCCCTTTTTACAGCTACCAACGATGCCTTCCCGCTGCTTCCTACTACTTCAAGATGAATCTCAGTTTTGGTGTTCTGGATATTAACAGGAAGGGTCTTGAGAAATCTCAAATCGTTGCTCTCCGTACTTCACTCTTTGCTCTTTCCCCATCTGTCCACATAGAAAAGCGAAAAAAAGTAATTTTTGTATCTGGGAACAGCTCAGGAACATGAGTTTATCAATTTTATCTTAAACGATACCCATACTGTGCTCATTATTGCAAAAAGCCGGTGAAACCAGGCGAAATTAGCAAAAGTAAGCACAAGACATACCTGCAATGGTTCTTCAGCATTTGTTTCACAAAAAGCCTCCAACATTGTTTTTAGTCGATTTTGCCCAAAACAATGGTATCTTCATCGATGGCTTTGTTACCTCATGCATCGATGCTTTCAAACACTGTCTCCATAAACTGCCAGTTCGTCTTTTTATGTCTCACCTCATCGTAAAAACAATTTCCACAAATTTGTGCGGGGTTATGAGGTAAAGGTGGCTCAATTTTTTTCTAAAACTAGATTTTCTGGCACAAGACATGGGGTTGTGTGAAAGAGGAACCAAAAACCACCTAAATCGTTCTGAATCGACCCAGAAACCGTACCATAGGCAAAGAGACAAAAGACTGAAGCACGGTAAGCTATATTTTATTTTGAAAAACCGTTTTCCTCATACAAATCCTTATATTTCTACTCTTGCATAATATAGTACAGTACACATACTCAAATATCGACCTTGGGCCACCTGTGGTTAGTCACGCGGATTTTTTGGTTGGCTATGGTTGTTTATGTTGGAACTGAATTCATTATTACTATGGCGACTGTCTACACTAAATTACTACTGTTCAACTTATAGGTTTTTTGTGTAAAATGGATGTCCAGCCGTAAGCTGCTTTGTTTGATCGGTTTGACTTTATAATTAGTAATATTCGCTGTTTATCTAAACTGAAAAGATAGGTAAGGTAAGGTAAGCACCTTCCGAGCCAATGACCCAACACGCCAGTGATTATACCCGGTTTCTGTAGCATTAAGCGACTAGGAGCATTTTTAACTCCCCCCTGGATGGGATGCTAGTCCATCACAGGGTTACACCTGGGTGAAGAGAGGCACTGTGGGAGTAAAGTGTCTTGCCCGAGAACACAACACAATGTCCCCGGCTAGAACCCGAACCCGGACCACTCGCTCCAGAGTCGAGCACACTAACCATAAGGCCATCGCGCCTCCTGAAAAGATGAAAAGGTAGGGTATGTGGAATGTGGTGTCCTCCCCTATCAAAAGAAATTTATTCTTCAAACGGACCTTCGCAAGGACCTGTATTGATTTAAATCAGTTTTCTAAGATGACTTTTAACCATTAAATGAAAAAGGTCACCTCAACGTTAAACATTGTTAAATAGGTAGACATATTTTAGCTCTTTTTACATTTTTAACTTTATTTGTATTTTGGAAGATATACTTGTGGAAATGCTGAATAAAGCCATTATCATCATCATCATCATTATTATCCTGGCATAGGCCATTTTCAACGCTTAGTAAATTTGGCGCCACATCA